>NW_017216249.1:0-13317 GCF_001704415.2 Capra hircus
GCCCGAGCAACTCGCATGGGGACTGGACCTTTCCAGAGGCCACCTGAGCGTGTCCCTGATGTCGTAAGTCGAGAGCACTGCCGCAACTCGAGAAAATCCAGGAAGTTCTCCCCTCCAGGCGAGATGAGGACCATTTCCGCTGAGGCGTCTCGAGGCTAATCACACCTAACCTCTGGAACTTCCAAAGGGTCCTTCACACCCTTGCTGCAACTCAAGAAATTCCCGACATATCCGTCTCCACTCGAGAGGAAGCACGAGAGTCCCACCCACTCCAGAGGAGCCCCGTTTTCTGCCTCCTACTCGAGAGAGGGGATCCTTTCCCTGCGTGGTCCGGAAAGAATTCCCGGCGTTCCCGTCGCATCTCAAAGAGGAGGCGCTCTCCACAGGAAAGGCGAGAGGAACTCCAGGGTCGTGTCACCATTCCCAGACCCAAGATGTCTCAGTCCATTCCAGGAAATCTGTTTTCCCTGCACTGCCTCGACTTTCAAGCCGAGGATCGACTCACACACGGTGGCACGTGGGACAGCCCTGTGGGTAAGCCTCGTGGAAAGCCTCGAGGGAGCCACAGATCCCTTGATCCACGCGAAGGAAAGCGTGACACTGCTGCTACAGCTCGGGAGGAAAGCGCAGGTGCATGCCCCCACTCTAGACGAGGACTGACTACCCTGGGGAGACTCCAGAAGAACCCCAAGATCTATGTCAGCACTGGAGAGGAATCCTAAGCTCCCGGCCCCGAATCCACACATGGTTTTAGGCCCCGGCATCGACGGGAGAGGAATCCCGAGAGACCCCCGAGCAACTCGCATGGGGACTGGCCTTTCCTGAGGCCACCAGAGCGAGTCCCTGAGGTCCCCGTCGTAAGTCGAGAGCACCTGCCGCAACTCGAGAAAATCCAGGATGTTCTCCCTTCCAGGAGAGATGAGGCCCATTTCCGCTGAGGCGTCTCGAGGCTAATCACACCTAACCTCTGGAACTTCCAAAGGGTCCTTCACACCCTTGCTGCAACTCATGAAGTTCCCCTACATACCCGTCTCCACTCGAGAGGAAGCACGCGAGTCCTGCCCACATCGCGAGGAGCCGCGTTTCCGCCTCCTAGCTCGAGTGGAGGGATCCTTTCCCTGCGTGTTCGGGAAAGAATCCCCGGCGTTCCCGTCGCATCTCAAGAGGAGGCGCTCTCCACAGGAAAGGCGAGAGGAACTCCAGGGTCGTGCCACCGTTGCCAGTGTCCCCCAGATGTCTCAGTCCATTCCAGGGAAACCTGTTTTCCCTGCACTGCCTCGACTTTCAAGCAGAGGATAGACTCACACCACGGATGTGGGACAGCCCTGTGTGAAAGCCTCGTGGGAAAGCCTCGTGGGAAAGCCTCGAGAGAAAGCCACAGATCCCTTGATCCACGCGAAGGGAAGCGTGACACTGCAGCTACAGCTCGGGAGGAAAACGCACGTGCATGCCCCCACTCGAGACGAGGACTGACTCCCCTGGGGAGACCCCAGATGTACCCCAAGATCCATGTCATCCCTGGAGAGGAATCCTCAGGTTGCGGCACCGACTCCACACAAGGTCTTAGGCCCTTGCATCGCCCGGAGGGGAATCTGAGAGGCCCCGAGCAACTCGCATGGGGACTGGCCTTTCCTGATGCCACCAGAGCGGGCCCCTGAGGTCCCCGTCATAAGTCGAGACCACCTGCCGCACCTCGAGAAAATCCAGGAGGTTCTCCCCTCCAGGAGAGATGAGGCCCATTTCCGCTGAGGCGTTTCGAGGCTAATCACACCTAAGCTCTGGAACTTCCAAAGGGTCCTTCACACCATTGCTGCAACACAAGAAGTTCCCCGATATAACCGTCTCTTCTCAGGAGGAAGCACGAGAGTCCCGCCCACATTCAGAGGAGTCCCGTTTCCGCCTCCTAGCTCGAGAGGAGGGATCCTTTCCCTGCGTGGTCGGGAAAGAATTCCCGGCGTTCCTGTCGCATCTCAAGAGGAGGCGCTCTCCACAGGAAAGGCCAGAGGAACTCCAGGTCGTGCCACCATTCCCAGAGTTCCCCAGATGTCTCAGTCCATTCCAGGGAAACCTGTTTTCCCTGCACTGCCTCGACTTTGAAGCCGAGGATGGACTCACACCACGGTGGCACGTGGGACAGCCCTGTGGGAGAGCGTGAAAGCCTCGTGGGAAAGCCTCGAGGCAAAGCCACAGATCCCCTGATCCAAGCGAAGGGAAGCATGACACTGCTCCTACAGCTCGGGAGGAAAGCCACGTGCATGCCCCCACTCGAGACGAGGACTGACTCCCCTGGGAGACTCCAGAAGTTCCCCAACATCCATGTCAGCATGGAGAGGCATACTCAGGTTCTGGCACCGACTCCACACAAGGTCTTAGGCCCGGCATCGATGGGAGAGGAATCCTGAGAGGCCCCGAGCAACTCGCATGGGGACTGGCCTTTCCTGAGACCACCAGAGCGGGTCCCTTAGGTCCCTGTCGTAAGTCGAGAGCACCTGCGGCAACTCGAGAAAATCCAGGAGGTTCTCCCCTCCAGGCGAGATGAGGCCCATTTCGCTGAGGGTCTCGAAGCTAATCACACCTAAACTCTGGAACTTCCAAAGGGTCCTTCACACCCTTGCTGCAACTCAAGAAGTTCCCCGACATACCCATCTCCACTCGAGGGGAAACACGATCATCCCGCCCACATCCTGAGGAGACCCCAATCTGCCTCATAGCTCGAGTGGAGGCATCCTTTGGCTGCGTGGTCGGCAAAGAATTCCTGG
This sequence comes from Capra hircus, assembly GCF_001704415.2. Classification (NCBI taxonomy): domain Eukaryota; kingdom Metazoa; phylum Chordata; class Mammalia; order Artiodactyla; family Bovidae; genus Capra; species Capra hircus. The sequence goes on from NW_017216249.1 coordinate 2,760, forward strand.
CGTTCCCGTCGCATCTCAAGAGGAGGCGCTCTCCACAGGAAAGGTGAGAGGAAATCCAGGGTCATGCCACCATTCCCAGAGTCCCCCAGATGTCTCAGTCCATTCCAGGGAAACCTGTGTTCCCTACACTGCCTCGACTTTCAAGCCGAGGATCGACTCACACCACGGTGGCACGTGGGACAGCCCTGTGGGAAAGCCTCGTGGGAAAGCCTCGTGGGAAAGCTCAGAGGGAAAGCCTCGAGCGAAAGCCACAGATAACTTGATCCATGCGAAGGGAAGGGTGACACTGCTGCTACAGCTCGGGAGGAAAGCGCACGTGCATGCCACCACTTGAGACGAGGACTGACCCCCTGGGGAGACTCAGAAGTACCCCAAGATCCATGTCAGCACTGGAGAGGAATCCTCAGGTTTCCGACTCCGTATTAATCCGGAGGCCCCGAGCGCATGGGACTGGCCTTTCCTGAGGCCACCAGAGAGGGTCAATGAGGTCCCCATCGTAAATCGAGAGCACCTGCCGCAACCCGAGAAAATCCAGGAGGTTCTCCCCTCCAGGCGAGATGATGCCCATTTCCGCTGAGACGTCTCGAGGCTAATCACACCTAACCTCTGGAACTTCCGAAGGGTCCTTCACACCCTTGCTGCAACTCAAGAAGATCCCCGACATACCCGTCTCCACTCGAGAGGAAGCACGAGAGTCCCGCCCACATCCAGAGGAGCCCCGTTTCCGCCTCCTAGCTCGAGAGGAGGGATCTTTCCCTGCGTGGTCGAGAAAGAATTCTCGGCGTTCCGGTCTCATCTCAAGAGGAGGCGCTCTCCACAGGAAACGCGAGAGGAACTCCAGGGTCGTGCCATCATTAACAGAGTCCCCCAGATGTCTCAGTACATTCCAGGGAAACCTGTTTTCCCTGCACTGCCTCGCCTTTCAAGCCGAGGATCGACTCACACCACGGTGGCACGTGGGACAGCCCTGTGGGAAAGCCTCGTGGGAAAGCCTCGAGGGAAAGTCTTGTGGGAAAGTCTTGTGGAAAGGCTTGAGCGAAAGCCACAGTTCCCTTGATCCACGCGAAGGGAAGCGTGACACTGCTGCTACAGCTCGGGAGGAAGGCGCACGTGCATGCCCCCACACGAGACGAGGACTGACTCCCCTGGGGAGACTCCAGAAGTACCCCAAGATCCATGTCGGCACTGGAGAGGAATTCAGGTTCCGGCACCGACTCCACACAAGGTCTTAGGCCCCGGCATCGTCGGGAGAGGAATCCCAAGAGGCCCCGAGCAAGTCGCATGGGACTGGCCTTTCCTGAGGCCACCAGAGCGGGTCCGTTAGGTCCCCGTCGTAAGTAGAGAGCATTGGCCTCAACTCGAGAAAATAGAGGAGGTTCTCCCCTCCAGGCGAGATGAGTCCCATTTCCACTGAGGCGTCTCGAGGCTAATTACACCTAACCTCTGGAAATTCCAAAGGGTCCTTCACACCATTGCTGCAACTCAAGAAGTTCCCTGACATACCCGTTGACACTCGAGAGGAAGCACGAGATTCAGCCCACATCCAGAGGAGACCCGTTTCCGCCTGCTGTCTCGAGAGGAGGGATCCTTTCCCTGCGTGGTCAGGAAAGAATTCCCGGCGTTCCCGACGCATCTCAAGAGGAGGTGCTCATCTCACTAAAGGCGAGAGGAACTCCAGGGTCGTGCCACAATTAGCAGAGTCACCCAGATGTCTCAGTCCATTCTAGGGAAAACTGTTTTCCCTGCACTGCCTCGACTTTCAAGCCGAGGATCGACTCACACCACGGTGGCACGTGAGACAGCCCTGTGGGTAAGCCTCGTGGGAAAGCCTCGAGGGAAAGCCACAGATCCCTTGATCCACGCGAAGGGAAGCGTGACACTGCTGCTACAGCTTGGGAGGAAAGCGCACCTGCATGCCCCCACTCAAGACGAGGACTGACTCCCCTGGGGAGACTCCAGAAATTCCCCAAGATCCATGTCATCCCTGGAGAGGAATCCTCAGGTTCCGGCACCGACTCCACACAAGGTCTTAGGCCCCGGTATCGACGGGAGAGGAATCCCGAGAGGCCACCGAGCAACTTGTATGGGGACTGGCCTTTCCTGAGGCCACCACACCCGGTCCCTGAGGTCCCCGTCGTATGTCGAGAGCACCTGCTGTAACTGGAGAAAATCCAGGAGGTTCTGCCCTCCAGGCGAGATGAGGCCCATTTCCGCTGAGGCGTCTCGAGGCTAATCACACCTAACCTCTGGAACTTCCAAAGGGTCCTTCACACCCTTGCTACAACTCAAGAAGTTCCCCGACATACCCGTCTCCACTCGAGAGGAAGCATAACAGTCCCGCCCACATCCAGAGGAGCCCCGTTTTCCGCCTCCTAGCTTAAGAGGAGGGATTCTTTCCCTGCGTGGGTGGGAAAGAATTCCCCGTGTTCCCGTCGCATCTCAAGAGGAGGAGATCTCCACAGGAAAGGCGAGAGGGACTCCAGGGTCTTGCCAGCATTCCAAGAGTCCCCCAGATGTCTAAGTCCATTCCAGAAGAACCTGTTTTCCCTGCACTGCCTCGAATTTCACGCCGAGGATCGACTCACACCACCGTGGCACGTGGGACAGCCCTGTTTGGAAAGCCTCGTGTGAAAGCCCTCAATGGAAAGCGACAGATCCCTTGATCCACACGTCAGAAAGCGTGACACTGCTGCTAACAGCTCGTGAGGAATTGGGCAGGTGCATGGCCCCCACATGAGATGAGGACTGAATCCCGTGGCAAGACTCCAGAAGTATGGAAAGACTCATGTCAGCACTGGAGAGGCATCCTCAGGGGTCTGGCCCCGACTCCACACAAGGTCTTAGGCACCGGCATCGATGGGTGAGGAATCCCTAGAGGCCCCCTGGTAACTCGCATGGGGACTGCCTTTCCTGAGGCCACCAGAGCGGGTCCCTGAGGTCCGCATCGTAACTCGAGAGCACCTGCCGCAACTGGGCTAAAATCCAGGAGGGTTCTCCCCTCCAGGCGAGATGAGGCCCATTTCCCCTGAGGCCTATATGCTGTATGTAATTTCCACTGATATTTAGAGCTTCACATACCTGTTAATTAACGTGGCTACAAAGACAGGGCCATTGTCGGATTCTATACTGGTTGGAAACCCAAGTCTGGGAATTATTTCTCAAATCAGCGAGCTACTTCATTTTCTTTTTCAGATCAGGTAGGGAAGGCCTCTGCCCAACCGGAGAAGGTACCTACTATTCTAGTAAGTCATGATAACAGGTGACTGCCTTTGCTTCCCGAAGGACACTCGCTTTCCCTGCATCCTGAGAACTCCACGTCTCAGCCAGTTGGAAAAAGCGCTTCTTGGAGGTCATTATTCAGGGGCAACTTCCCCTGGAGCCCGGGGCCATAGGGAGCGGCTCCACACTCCCAGGGAAAGGCAGAGCCACAGCCACACATCTGTCCCATCCCCTTTGCTCTGTAGGAGAGCTCTAGTGAGCCTAGGTCTGTCAGGAAAATTCTTGGCTCCTATGGGGACACATTCTATGTGTGAAACTGCATCCAGGGACCTAGGGGCCACAGGGCGCCTGTTTCTCTCGGGGCGGAGGGGTGGGGGGCCTGAAGCAGTGCGGCCCAGCAACAGCTTCCACATCCATCCAATTGCTCTTTTCTTACCTCTGATAGAACTAGCTTTGTTCCAGCCTTTGGCAATTTGGAGGCAAGCGGGCCCCACTTCCTCCCCAAGGAGGCATGGGACCTACATTTGAGTGGAAAGGCCCCTCACGGAGCTGAACCCAGGAAGGCACCCAGTCATGTCTGACACATTCCTGGCATCCTGCTTCTTCATGAGCAATACCGCTATAAGCTAGGAATGTCTTTCCCAAGGCTCAGAAAGGACAGGGGAGATGCATGGTGCTGCCTCTGGAATTTCGGTCCTCTGAGGCAGACCTGGAGGTCTCCCCTTGAAGGAGCTAACCAGTTTTCTTCCAAATACAGGCTTGCAAACACACACTGGGTGGCTGCCTCTTCTTCCCTGTAGGACGATCACTTTCCCCGCATCCTGTGAACTCTGCATCACAGCCTGCTGGAAAAGCGCTTCTTGGAGGTCATTTTTCAGGGACAATTTTCCCTGGAGCCCGGGGCCCATAGGGAGGGCCCCATGCTCGCTGGGAAAGGCAGAGTCACATCCACAGTCTGTTCTACCCTTTTGCCCTGTAGGAGAGCTCTAGTGAGCCTAGGTCTGTCAGGAAAATTCTTGGCTCCTATGGGGACACACCCTGTGTGTTAACCTGCATATCGGACCTAGGGGCCACAGGGCGCCTGTTCCTCTCGGGGGGGACCCTGAAGTGGTGCGGCCCAGCAACAGCCTGAACATCCATCCGATTGCTCTTTTCTTCCTTCTGATAGAGCTAGCTTTGCTTCTCGCTTTGGCATTTCGGAAGCCAGGGGGAGCCCCCACCGCTGTTGTCCTGGGGTCTATTGGAGGTACCGGGTCTATTGGACCCCAGCATGGCACTCGACCCCTCAGACACACTCCCGCAGCCTCCTTCCCATGGGCAGGACTGTTCTGACCTAGGAATGTGTTCCCAAGGCTCAGAAAATGCAGGGAGACACACGGCCCTGACTCTGGAACTGAGGCCGTTGGAGCAGCCTGGAGGTCTGACGTCTGAGACGCCAAACACTTGCTGCAAGATACAGGTGTGAAAACACACTCTCTGGGGCTGCCTTTCCTTCCTCCAAGGAAGAGAGCTTTTCCAGTCTCCTCCGTGCTGAGTCATACAAGGCTGCAAAGGTCTGGCTTAGAGGGCATTTCTCCAGCGGCAATGGCCCCTGAGGCCCTGCACCCAGGAGGGATCCTACCCTCCCAGGGGAAGTCAAAGCAACCTCCAAACAGCTGTTCTCTCATGTTTCCTCTGCAGGAGGGAGCTAGTGAGCCCAGGTCTGTCTGGAACGTTCTTGGATCCTGCCGGGGAAATCATCCTGGGAGCCCACCTGGATACCAGTCGTAGGGGCTAAAATTCGGCATTTTCCTTCCTTGGAGCCCTAACGCAGTACAGCCTAGCAACTGCTTGAAAATCCATCCTGTTGCTGTTTTCTTCCCTCTGACAGAGCGAGCTTTGCTCCCCATTTTGGGATTTCAGAAGCAAGGTGGTGGCCTGCAACTCCTTGCCTGGGGTCCATTGGAGGTGCAAGGTGCCCTCGACCAAGGTGACCCCAGCATGACACCTGGCCCCCTCAGACACACTCCCGCAGCCTGCTTCCCCATGGGCAGGACTGCTCTCACTAGGAATGTGTTTTGCAAGGCCAGGAAACTGCAGGGAGACACAAGGCCCTGATTCTGGAATTGAGTCTGTTGGAACAGGCCTGCAGGTCTTCTGTCTAACAAGCCAAACACTTGCTGGCAAGATACAGGCCTGAAAACACACTCTTGGGCTGCCTTTCCTTCCTCCAAGGAAGAGAGTTTTCTCAGCCTCCTGTGGGCTGAGAGTCACACAGGGCTGAAAAGCACTTGCTGGGAGATTCTTTTTCATTGGCCATGGCCCCTGAGGCCCTGTGCTCAGGGAGGGCTCCCTCCCTCCCAGGGAAAGTCAAAGGAAGCTCCAAACGGCTGTTCAATCATGTTTCTGAGAGAGTCATTGCCAAGGCAGGTTTCTAAGAAGTTCAAGGGTCCCCAAGGAGAGAGGGGTCTAGAATTCTCAAGGAGGAAGGAAGGACAAACTGTTTTTCCCTCTACTTTCCTTAGGATTATATAACAATCATGCATCCTTCTTGAGGACTGGTCTCTGGAAAAAACCTTCTGGCTAATCCTGTTATCTTAAAATGTAAATTATGGGAGTAGGTCTAGTGAGTCTTTACAACCTCCAGACATTCTTTTGTTCGTTGTCATAACTTATTGGAGAGTATATAACTCCATTACTAACACTAGCAAGGGGGTACGCTTTTCTGCCCCTTGTAATGTCTCTGTCAGAAGCTTTCTCTATCTCCTTTATCCTTTAATAAAACTCTATTGCACAAAAGCTCTGAGCAATCAAGCCTCGTCTTGGGCCCTGGATTGAATTCTTCTCCTCCATAAGCCAAGAATCCCAGCATCTTTTCGTGGTTCAGCAACAATATTTCATTTCCTCTGCAGGAGAGAGCTAGTGAGCTTAGGTCTGTCTGGAACATTCTTGGATCCTGTGGGGAAAATATCCTGTGCACACATCTGGATACTGGGCCTAGAGGCCAAAATTTGCATTTCTTTCCCGGGGAGCCCTAACGTGGTGTGACTTAGCAACTGCTTGAAAATCCATCCCATTGCTGTTTTCCTCCTTCTGACAGAGCTAGCTTTGTTCCCTGCTTTGGGATGTCTCAACCGAAGGGCCGGTCCATAGCTACTCGCCTGGGGCCCATTGGATGTGCAAGGTGCCCTCGACTAGGTGACCCTAGCATGGCACTCAGCCCGCTCAGACACACTCCCGAGGCTTCTTTCTCATGGGAAGCACTGCTCCAACCTAGGAATGTGTCTGCAATGCTTGGAAAGTGCAGTGAGACACACAGCCCTGACTCTGCAATTGAGGCCCTCAGAGCAAGCCTGCAGCTCTGATGTCTGAGAAGCAAAACACTTGCTGCAAAGAGAGGCCTGAAAACACACTCTCTGTGGATGACTTTCCTTCCTCTAAGGAAGATAGTTTTCCCAGTCTCCTGCTTCCTGAATGTCACACAGCTGGAATGCGCTTGCTTGGAGGTCGTGATTCAGTGGCAATGACCCCTGAGGCCCTTTGCCCAGGGAGGGCTCCCACACTCACAGGCAAATCAAAGCAACTTCCAAGTGAGTCAGCTCTTCACATCAAGTGGCCAAAGTATTGGAGTTTCAGGTTCAGTATTAGTCCTTCCAATGTATATTCAGACCTGATTTCCTTTAGGATGGAGTGGTTGTGTCTCCTTGTAGTCTAAGCGACCTACAAGCATCTTCTCCAACACCACAGTTCAAAAGCATCCAATTTTCAGCTGTCACTTTCTTTATAGTACATCTTTCATATCCATCCATGACATATGGAAAAACCATAGCCTTGACTGGATGGATCTTTGTTGGCAAAGCAACGTCTCGGCTTTTTAATATGCTGTCTATTTTGGTCATCACTTTTCTTCCAAGTCATAAATATGTTTTAAGTTCATGGAGGCAGCCATCACCTGCAGTGATTTCCAAGCCCCCAAAAATAGTCCGCTGCTGTTTCCAAATGTTTTCCCATCTATTTGCCATGAAGTGATGAGACTGGATGCAATGATTTTAGTTTTCTGAATGCTGAGCTTTAAGCTAACTTTTTCACTCTCCTCTTTCACTTTCATCAGGAGACTCTTTAGTTCTTCTTCACTTTCTGCCATAAGGGTGGTGTCATCTGCATATCTGAGATTCTTGATATTTCTCCCAGCAATCTGGATTCCAGCGTGTGCTTCCTCCAGCCCAGTGTTTCTCATGATGTACTCTGCATATAAGTTAAATAAGCAGGCTGACAATATACAGCCTTGACATATTCCTTTTCCTATTAAGAACCAGTCTGTTGTTCCATGTCCAGTTCGAACTGTTTCTTCCTGACCTGCATACAGGTTTCTCAAGAGAACAGGTCAGGTGGTCTGGTATTCCCATCTCTTTCAGAATTTTTCCCAGTTTATTGTGATCCACACAGTCAAAGGCTTTGGCATAGTCAATAAAGCAGAAATAGATGTCTTTTTTTCTGGAACTCTCTTGCTTTTTCAATGATCCAGTGGATGTTGGCAGTTTGATCTCTGGTTTCTCTGCATTTTTTAAATCCCTCTTGAACATTTGGAAGTTCACAGTTCATGTGAACTTGGAGAATTTTGAGCATTACTTTACTAGTGTGTGAGATGAGTGCAATTGTGCAGCACCTTGAATATTTTTGTCATTGCCTTTCTTTGGGATTGGAATGAAAACTGACCTAATGACTAGATGTTTTCAATTGCATATGCTGAAAGAACTGGCTGTGCAGTTTTGAAGAAAAAAAAATCATTTTAACCCATTTTCTCTGAAGTGCAAGGCATATCATGGCCATCCCTGAATCATAAAATCAACTTTTCTTTATGTAGTCATAGTTTCATGCCTAAATTATATGCCAACTCGTGCTCAAATGGACTCTGATGTCAGGGGCAGATCAACTAATAAAAAGCTTGGATTGTCCCTCTGGAGGAAAGTGAGATCTTGGTCCCACGAGAAGAATCTGAAGGGTTAAGGGAACTTGCAAGAGTGGGGAAAGCTTAGTCCATCCAACATGTACCAAAATCTTAAATAAGGCTTATTTACTTTACCGAAGTAAAAAAACAGATGATGAAAACAATTATAAATCAATGAAAGGTAAAGAAATTCATAGTCTGTTATCAAAAATTGCATTCTAAGAAAACTTTGTTCTCTTAACCTAGAGAGGAGACTAAATTCCATCTGCTACCAGCTTACCAGAAGACAAACAAACAAACAAACAAATTATCGGTAAGCTTAAAAAAAGTATATTCCATATATCTTGAAGTAGCAGTATTTCTGCAAAGGCATCAGTGTGAAACCATAGAGGACATGGTTAAAACCTGATTAAATAGAAATTGACAATGTAATCTGGTCACTGCTGCGACTTGAAATGCTTTAATATGATAACTGGAATTATAACTGACAGCATTTGACCAGGACATATCAGATTTTCACGGATGTCACATAATTTCTAGGATATCTATATTAGGAACTGAAGGAATCTTTGAACCTAGGAAAGAAAACAACAGTCTCAAAGGCCCTTGCTGAATCATCTATCAGCAAGGAATGTCTTTGCAAGGATTGCAAAGTGAAGGGAAATTACACCGACCTGCCTCTGCAACTTCGGTCCTCTGAGCAGATCTGGAGGTCTCCCTTTGTATAAGCTAACCTGTTCCTTCCAAATAGAGGTTTGCAACACAAAACAAGTGGCCGCCTATTCTTCCCCGAAGGAGGCTCTCTTTCCCCACATCCTGCGAACTCCCTTTCCCAGCCTCCTGGAAAAGCGCTTCTTGCAGTTCCTTTCAGAAAATCCTATGGACGGAGAAGCCTGGTAGGCTGCAGTCCGTGGGGTCGCTGAGGGTCGGACACGACTGAGCGACTGCACTTTCATTTTCACTTTCATGCATTGGAGAAGGCAATGGCAACCCACTTACTGTTCTTGCCTGGAGAATCCCAGGACGGGGGAGCCTAGTGGGCTACCGTCTATGGCGTCGCACAGAGTCGAACACGACTGAAGCAACTTAGCAGCAGCAGTAGCAGCAGGTCCTTTCTTTAGGGCAGTTATCCCTGAGATTGGACCTGAAAGGCAGAGCCACCTCCACACACACGTCTTTTCTGTCCCCTTTCCTCTGGAGGAGAGCTCTAGTGCCTAGGTCTGTCAGAAAAATTCTTGGCTTTGACGGATCACACCCCGGTGTGTGAACCTGCATACCCGACCTAGGGGCCACAGGGCACCTGTTTTGCTCGAGTGGGTCCTGGAGGGGTGCAGCATAGCAAGAGCTTAAAAATCCATCCAATTTGTCTTTTTTTTTTTTTACCTCGGAGAGAACGAGTTTGCTCCACCTCCACCCTTTGGCAGTGTGGAGGGAAGAGGGCACAACCTCTCCAAAGGGGACATAGGCCTACCAGGAGAGAAAGGCCCCTTGAGGAGCTGAGAGCCCAGGTAGGCAGCCAGTGATGTCAAGCACACTCCCGCTGCTTGCTTCTTCATGGGCACTCCCACGATCTGCTAGGAATGTCTTTGCAAGGATCTCAAAGGGAAGGGGAGATTACATGGCCCTGTCTCTGGAACTTCAGTCCTCTGAGCAGATCTGGAGGTCTTGAGTTGTATAGCAAACCTGTTCCCTTCCAAATAGAGGCTTGCAAACACACCCCGGTGGTTGCCTCTTCTTCCCCGAAGAAGTCTTTCTTTCCCCACATGCTGCGAACTCCCTGTCCCAACCTCCAAGAATAGCGCTTCTTGCCATTCCTTTCTTAGAGGCAGTTATCTCTGAGCTGGGGGCTGTAGGAGTAGCCCCACACTCACAGGGAAAGGCAAAGACTCCTCCATACATCTCCTCTATCCCCTTTGCTCTGGAGGAGAGCTCTAGTGAGCCTAGGTCTTTCAGGAAAATTCTTGGCTTGGACAGGATCTCACCCTGTTTGTGAACCTGCATACCCAACCAGGGGCCACAGAGCACCTGTTTCAGTAAAGTGGCCTGAAAGGGGTGCAGCCTAGCAAGAGCTTGAAAATCCATTCAATTGCTGTTTTTGTACCTCTGACAGAGCGAGCTTGGCTCCACCCTTTGGCAGTGAGGAGAAAAGAGGCATGACACCCTCCCCAAGGGGACATGGGCCTACTTCGAGAGGAAAGGCCCCTTGTGGAGATGAGGCCAGGAAGGCACACAGTCGTGTCAAACACACTCCCACTGCTTGCTTCTTCAGGGGCACTCCGCTATCAGCTAGGAATGTCTTTGCAATGATCACAAAGGGAAGGGGAGATACAGGGCCCTGCTTCTGGACCTCCGGTGCTCTGAGCAAATCTCGAGGTCTCCCGTTGTTTGGTCAAGGTCAAGGTCCAAGTTCAA
>NW_017216250.1:0-13316 GCF_001704415.2 Capra hircus
TGTCTATGCCTGCACAAGATGTTTGCAATTAGTCTACTATCAGTTGCTTCTTTATAAAATGAAAATCATTTTGAAAGCAACATCAACTCTAATACTTTCAAAGTTTATATATTTTCTCAATGGTCGGCTTATTCCAAATATTTTGCAAAATTCTGAGCCCTTGAGAAGCTATTCTGCAAGACGTGTGGAGAGGAAATGCTAGATTCCTTTCCACAGGGCAAGGTTTACTCTTGACTATATCATAAAGTAAGTACTTGTAAATTTAATTCTTTGAATTATACATTGTTTTTGAAAATAAGTATAAAAGTAGAAAATCTTTTATACATGCCTCCTAAAATTCCATTATCAACTATTTGGAGATTCAATGAGCTTCCCTTTTATGGGATATTAGACAAAATGAATGCAAAAGTCAGACTTTACAAGATACTTGGAGTAACTGGCAAGTTGGGCCAGTTGCTTCCCCTCTGAGAGGTTAAACCAGAGACCTTTGAAAGCATTTGCGTAATTCTGGCGAAACCACCTCATTCCTCCTGTCTGCCCACACTAGCCCTCTTCAGTCTGCTGTCTTGAGACCAAATAGCACCGACTCCATTTCCCAGTGGCCACTTGAACAGGAGTAAAAGTTACACATTTCTGCCAGAAATAAAGGAAACAGTGCATGCAAATATCTAACCCTTGCACTTGGTTTTTTGGCAGGCTATGGCTTAACCTAGCACACTGCCTGTGCTTACGTGAGAACCCGTTAACCAACCTCCTATCAGTCATGCCATCACTGAGGGGAGATTCAGAACAGTGGAGGCAGTAAATTGACCTCTAACTGGCAAGACAGCAGCAGTAACTGGGGCAGACAGTCCTGGGGGCCGAGCCAGAGAGAAGGAAGACAGGAAGGACACCTCGCCTCCTCCTCCTCCTCCTCCCACCACTCCGCACGGAGCACAGGCCACCCACACGGGAGCGCAGGCCAGGCGCAGGAGCTTACAGCCGCTCCCCTTGCTGAGCTGCCTGGAGAACATACTTCATGCGTCTTCACGTATGTGACTCAGTTGTGGGCGTCTCCCTTTTACACTTCAGGCTGGATCTTCTCTGCCTGCCTCCTCATGTTTCACTTTGGCCTCTCTGCACTTTCGGGGACAAAATGTGGCTCAGTGGTCAGAGCTGATCACTGTGGCAATGAAGGCTGAAAATATTTTCCTGTTTATATTTCATTTACTTCATGATTATAATACAGCGTTTCAGTAGTATTTGTTAATACTGAGGATGTTTAGGGACAAACATGTTTGTTCAGTGACATCCCTGGTGAGACTTGTGAAAACTGGTGAAGATCATACCCACCAGTTTTAAGATCTTTGCGAGAACTCCATGCCACGAGGTAAGGGGAAGGAGCACAGGGAAGGTTTCAGCCAGAGCTTCCACGCCGCTCTTCTTGCCCCGCTACTGGATCAAGAGTGAACCGACGCCCCCAAGGGTCTGGGCAAAGCGGGAGCCCAGGGGCCGGGTCCGCTCTCCTTGACCAACCGTCTCCCTCTTCTCACCGCATCCCTATGGCGCCAGCTGACCTGTGCAACACCTCCTCACTTGCAATCTATGAGCGTTACCATTTCCCCTAAAGCGTACAAGGTGCAGAACTGGCAGCTCCCCGACGCCTGACTGAAAACTGCAGGGGAGCGAGAGGGCTCAGCTTAGACTCTAATGCAAACTTCAGGGAAATACAGATTGATGTGAGAACCATTTATAACTTAGCTTTTATTCTTTCACCAGTGCCTGCCTGCATAATACAATTAGCCATCTAATGTGATTCTGAATATAGGCTTTTAATTTTGAAATAATGCAGTTTTGCATTTCACACCAACAATGTAGCCTTGAAGCCGATGCTCAAATCTGCCCGTGTCTTCTCAACCAAAGCAGGTTTTCCACCTCCCTCAGAGCCCGTCAGAAAGTTTGCTGGAGGTTAGGGGAGCGTTTCCTGGGTCACAGGCAGCCCTTGGGCGCTGCTATTCAGCGCGGGTGTTTATTGTAAACGCTGGTTCTGAGAGCGCTGGCAGAGGGACTGTGGCTCCTACAGACGCAGGAGCGGTTTGTCACCAGCGGCGTCTGCGGCAGGTGCGGCCACTGCGTGGACACAGCCCCCGGCCCGCGCCCGCACCGGGCGAGCTGCTCTGCTGGCCCTCCTCCCGGGCTGCTCCCATCCCTGGGATCAGACCCTCTGGGCCACTCACGCACTCTCACCCATCCCCACTCACAAGGATGGACAAGTCATCTTGGGGCTGGTTCCGGGGAAGGCAGTTCACTCCCAGTCACACCCGTGGAGGGGGGACCCCACCACACAGAGGCCGAGGGCTCATCACGGAGGTGCGGGTGATCCTGGAGGCTGGCGGAGCCTCGGTGGCCGCCATCCACATGGTCTCACCTGGTGAACAAAGCCGTTCAGTCCCCGGGCAGTGGGATGGCTCCAGGGCAGCTGAGGTTCAGACGTGTCAAGGATGGATGAGAGGGCTTTCCAAGTCTAGAGTACAAAGTCCTTTCTGAGCTGAAAGCGTGAATGGATCTACAGAAAGGAAAAATTGGCCCAAGAGAACCGGAGTATAGGGTTTTGAGGGAGACTCGAAGAGATGTGGGAGGAGGGAAAAGTGCCATGAGGATTTGGATTCTGATGCCCACTCGCTTGTACCTCGCTTGGGAGGTGCAGGTGTTTGTACTGACTGCGCGAGTCAGAGCAGAGCTTTCCCTGATTGTTCAACCTTCCTAACAGTGAGACACGCAGAGTAAGAGAAGGGCCTTCAGCGGGTTATCCTCCGGCCTTTACACACCGCGCCCCGCAGCGCTCCATGACACCCAGCTGCCCCACGGAGTACTCAGTGCTCCCTCGCCCAGAGCACACCCACGGAGGCCCCAACCGCGCTTATGGCCTGTTTGAGACACCAGGGCCCAACCGCGGATGAAACAGGATCCCAGAGATCCCCATTCTTGAACAGGCAGACGCAGAGAGAATGTACACTAAAGTCCGAAGGTAACATGCTTCTTGGAGAAAATCAGAATAGGAAGTTTAAAGACACTTCCGTGTGTTTAGGGATGTAAGTAATGGATGGCAGAGTGTCCTGGACTGAGAACAATTGCCGAGACACTGAGGCCACAGTGGGCTGCGTGTGGAGAGTCTCTTACCAGTGTTAGATTTTTGAGTATGTTTTTTTTAGTTTTCACTTCAGTTCAGTTGTTCAGTCGTCTCCAACTCTTTGCGACCCCATGAATCGCAGCACGCCAGGCCTCCCTGCCCATCACCATCTCCCGGAGTTCACTCAGACTCACGTCCATCGAGTCTGTGATGCCATCCAGCCATCTCATCCTCTGTCGTCCCCTTCTCCTCCTGCCCCCAATCCCTCCCAGCATCAGAGTCTTTTCCAATGAGTCCACTCTTCGCATGAGGTGGCCAAAGTACCGGAGTTTCAGCTTTAGCATCAGTCCTTCCAATGAACCCAGGACTGATCTCCTCTGTTTCACTTTGATAGCTCATTAATAAAAGTTTGGTTACCAATCTCATACTCAGCGTATTGTATTGCAATGATTCAAAGGGAAAACTGGGGACTTTTGAGTCAAAAGCCGCTTGGTTGTCTGTGATGCTCTGCACCCCCATGACTGCCGTGGCTATGGCGCTTCTCAAGCAGGAACACTGGAGTGCTTGTCATCCCTCCTCCAGGGGGTCTTCCCTGGGGCACGCACTGAACCCATGGCTCTTGCCACATGGGAAGCCCTGCGCATTATGATTCAAGGTCTCCACTCGACGGATGGCCTGTCTTTTGGAAACAGAGTTAGGGGTAACCAGACTTCCAACTCCAGTACTTTGGCCACCTCATGTGAAGAGTTGACTCATTGGAAAAGACTTTGATGCTGGGAGGGATTGGGGGCAGGAGGAGAAGGGGACGACAGAGGATAAGATGGCTGGATGGCATCACCAACACAATGAATGTGAGTTTGAGTGAACTCTGGGAGATGGTGATGGACATGGAGGCCTGGCGTGGTGCAATTCATGGGGTCGCAGAGAGTCGGACACGACCGAGGGACTGAACTGAACCTTCAGCTCTAAGCCCTCTGAATTACCCAGGACAAGTAATTGGTCCCTTGGAGCCTCGGTTTCTAAATCTGACAGCTTTGCTTTGCCAGCCAACTTTCCAGAGGGGAAACCTAGCTGAGTTCCTGGCCACTGCAAGATCCTACACCTCCTGCTGTCCCTCATCACTGCAGCCCATGAACCCCAACTCTGCAACATGGAGGTAGAATGGCTTGATGGAAGAATGCAGGAGCGGGGAAAGGGTGGGTGGGGGCAGGGCAGCATTGAGATACAGGGGTCTGGACTCCACTTCCAGCTGGTCCCCGCAGGACAGCGAGCGTGCAGCAACTGCAGAGCGGCGCTTGCCTCTACCCCACCGTGATTAATCACGTGCTGCTGCAGCCGCTGACCTTCAGCACCTCTGACATTAGACGTGGTTGCAGAGGAGGAAAAACGCACTTTGTGCTTTGGGAAAAGCTGACAGAATAGTCTCCAGGCATTAAGATGATTTTATGAGCCAAATTCTTGTAGCTCATACTTAGAAGAGCACAAAAATCCTTCGTGGTGACTTCTGATGAGCAGAAATTTTTGCCAAAAAAGCTGGCTTCATTGTATATAGTCCCCTTCACCAAAGTCACACGTACTGACCTTCCCCACGTCCTCTTTACAGCAGTTTCTAAGCACCGTCAGAAGTGCTGTCTCCTGGGCTATCGTCCAAACTTTGCCCCAACAAAACTCAATTCTCAATGTCTGTGCCCCTTTTAAGAGCACTAAAAAGTCCCAGGCCGAGGGCAGAGCCCACACAGGCCTGAAAACGTGTCGGGAGCAGCCCACACCCAGGAACCTGGGGGCCCAGGGTCCAGAGCACACTGGGCAGTAACGCCTGGCGGGCAGGGTTCCCAGCCGGGGGCATCACTGGCCACACCACTCGGAGGATACCTGGTTAGAAGACTGAATTCTGGCTGATCAGACTTTCGCCACCTCTCTCATCTCCATTTGCCACTATCATCCCTCAACTTCTTGCACAGAAGCTCTTTTAGTTGCCACGATGAGGCACCCATTGGTGTCCTGGCCAGGGTGGATGGTGGGTGGTTTTTGAGAAAAGGCATCAGTACTGAGCTTGATGGTGGCTCCGAGGTGGTGGGGCGAGTTGAGAATCTGCAGGAAAGCAAGGTGCGAGGCCATGGACCAGCAATGCATAAAATCATGATCGTAAATTTTCTCTATCTCATCTCTAAGAAGGGTAGAGTTTGTGTATGTGAGTAAATAGACAATGCTTAGGTTAGAGAACAAATCACAGGCTGTAAACACGGATGACGCTCGAAAACATCTCCGTGTGTGACATCCACCTGCTCCTATGGAGGCCTCTCCCGTCTCCAAAAAGCCCAATTACCTGGAGGTGCCTCTGCCAACTGGGCCCACAGGATCTCGGCCCACAGGACGGCCCCGCCCCGCCCCGCCCCGCCCGCCCCGCCCCGCCCGCCCCGCCCCGCCCGCCCCGCCCCGCCCCGCCCGCCCCGCCCCGCCCCGCCCCGCCCCGCCCGCCCGCCCCGCCCCGCCCCGCCCCCGCCCGCCCCCGCCCCCCCCGCCCGCCCGCCCCGCCCCCCGCCCCGCCCCGCCCGCCCAATCCCCGCCCCCCCGCCCCCCCCCGCCCATCCCCTCCCGCCCATCCCCTCCCCGCCCATCCCATCCCCTCCCCGCCCGCCCCGCCCCCCCCCCTCCCCAGGGTGCCCCCAGAAGAGTGGGGATGGGGGCGTTCCCAGAGGAGATGTCATAAGACCGTCAGGGCATCCTGTCTGTGGCGCCTTAGAACGCTTTCTGGCAGAACTGGAAAATCAAAGTGGATGCCGGTGATCTTCCGCAACGTCACCGGGACGGACCTGGGCCCCCAAGGTCCAAGGATGCACCCCTGCGCCGCCTGCGGGCCGCCTGTGGACAAAGAGCGTGGGCCTGGGATCGATCTCCAGTCCTCCTAGTCCCTGTTCCAGTAACGAGGCGAACGACTGGGATTAGGATGGACGGGACCCACGGGGCAAAAACGCGGTTTGGGGTACGTCTGCCTCGCTCCTTTCTGGGCCCTTTGCCAGCGGAACCCACGGCAAACAGCCCTGAGACCACAAGCGGAAAGCGTCATACAGGAGGACGCGCCACGGAGCGCTGGCAGGCCGGGGCCATCACCTGACTCGGAAAAGTGGCCGTGCTCTCTTCTTCTAAAGATGCAAACTCAATCTCCAGCGACAGGAGAGGGTGTCCAGTCCTCGCCGCTCCCGGGACTCGCGCCGCCAGCGCCGCCGGCTCCGAAACGCTCCCTCCGGGCGCGTGGCGGAGTCGCAGCCCTTGGGCAGGGGCTGAAGCCCCAGGGGGAAGAAAGTGAAGTCGCTCAGTCGTGTCTGATTCTTGGCAACCTCATGGACTGCAGCCCACCAGGCTCCTCCGTCCATGAGAATTTTCAGGCAAGAATACTGGAGTGGTTTGTCATTTTCTTCTCCAGGGGATTTTCCTGACCCAGGAACGAACCTGGGTCTCCCGCATTGCGGGCAGACGCGTTACCGTCTGAGCCACCAGGAAAGCCCAGCGGGAAGGGATGAGTTCAAGGCAGCCCCAGGTGGCTCCGAATCACGGCTGGAAGTTCCCTGGGATCGGTCCCGGTCTCGAGCCTGTTGTCGAGAAGGGAACAGCGCGAGTCGCTGAAACGCCCTAGCGCCTCCCAGGACGTCTGCCTCAAAGCAGGCTCCCAGCCCATTCAACATGCCGTGGCCGCGCGACCTGGGCCGCAGAGGAAACGCGGCCATCGGGGAGCTGGAAGTGCCTGGCCTTGGAGGCTGCCTCCAAGGAGACGCCCCGGTTGACCCCGACGGGCGGCGCACACGCAGCCCAGGGACCCTGCGTGGTCCCTGCTCATGGCACTGACTGGATTGTGAAACGGCAACCGTGAAACTACTGGGGAAAAGCGTGCGTGAATAATCTATATTCTGCAGTTTCGGAGTGGCGTCCTTGCGAGGAACTTGTTTATAAAGTCCGGAAGTCATAAAGAAGTGAAGAATAAATGGCTACAAACTGATCTTTACATATTTCACGAGGTCCAGTGATAAATGTATCCGGAGAGCACTCATGCAAATTTACATGCTTAATAAATTTTGAGGTCAGCTTTGCTTAAATTAAAGGCAAAGTAGTTGGAAGACTATTATGAGGAACCAGGCTGGTAAATCCTTTGCCTTTAGCTTCTCTTCTTTTCTCAGCTAATTTTTAGGCCCCCTCAGACAACCATTTCGCCTTTTTGCATTTCTTTTTTTGGGGGGATGGTCTTGCTCCCTGTCTCCTGTACAGTGTCACGAACCTCCTCCTTTCATAGTTCATCCAATCATCTCATCCTCTGTTATTCCCTTCTCTTCCTGCCTTCAGTCTTTCCCAGCATCAGAGTCTTTTCTAATGAGTCAGTTCTTCGCATCAGGTGGCCAAAATATTGGAGTTTCAGCGTTAGCATCAGTCCTTCCAATGAATATTCAGGACTGATTTCCTTTAGGATGGACTGGTTGGGTCTCCTTGCAGTCCAAGGGACTCTCAAGAGTCTTCAAAAGCATCAGTTCTTCAGCACTCAGCCTTTATAGTCCAACTCTCACATCCATACATGACAACTGGAAAAACCATAGCTTTGACTAGATGGACCTCTGTTGGCAAAGTAATGTTTTTGCTTTTTAATATGCTCTCTAGGTTGGTCATAGCTTTTCTTCCAAGGAGCAAGCATCTTTTAATTTTGTGGCTGCAGTCACCATCTGCAGTCATTTTGGAGCCAAGAAAATAGTCTCTCACTGTTTCCGTTGTTGTCCGCAAATCACATCTGTGTGCTGGCCCCTCCCACCATCTGGCCAGGAGATTAGGTGCAGGGACCTGCTCAGCACGTCTGCCCTGAGTATCACAAAAGACCAGGGAATGCAGAAGATGGAAAGGGAAGCGGTCCAGGTGAGGGGACCACACTCAGGATGAGCTTGCTACAGTTTGGCTTCACTTACTGGAAAAAGAGGGAGACTGCCATGTGCAGCTAGACTTCTGCAGAAACTGGAGACTGCCGGGAATCCTGGACTTGTCTTGAAAGTGAAAGTGTTAGCTGCTCAGTTGCGTCTGACTCTTTGTGACCCCATGGACTCTGGCCCACCAGACTCCTCTGTCCATGGGACTCTCCAAACAAGAATACTGGAGTGGGTGGCCATTTCCTTCTCTTAATGCTTGTTAAACAGCCCTCTGCTTGTAGCCCATCTTCATGGCACAAGCTCGCTTTAACTACTTCTTTTTTTGCACATCTCATACCCTTCAAGATTCACGCAGCCTAAACTTTAAGATGTGGCCCCGGTTATTTTCAAAGAGCTTGGAGGCAGTTGTGTCTATTTCAAGCTTGAGCTAGGTAAGACTTGCCGGGACCACTTCCTTCAAAACTGGACCTGTGTAGGGTCCTGTGAATGACTGATCTCAGATGAGCAAAAATTCCACCCTTGGATCATGCTAAGTGCCACCAGCTTTGAACACACCTCCCATGAAGAAGTAACATCCCGTTACCCAGATACATCAGCACAGAATACTAACTGACTTACCTTTCCTCACATCCAATCACCTTTCCCTGCACCTAAAGCCATCCAGCCTCTTTTATCCCATGAATATCTCTGACCCTGGCTTTTCAGGGAGGGGGATCTGAGACTTGTTCTCCCATCTCCTTCTTGGCTGCTCTGCGAACAGCTTTTCTTGCCACAGACCTCAGTGTCTCAGGATTTGGTTCGCTGTGCATCAAGCACATGAACCTAGTTTGCTAACATGAGTACCAGTGTTTCTCGTCTTTATTTTTACGAAAGATCCTCTTATCTGGGAGCAGAGACAGCTTTTAACTTTTCCTTTGGATTAGACTATGTCAGTAAAGTTGACATCGATGAATTCTAAAGTTCTGTATGTGAAGATGTATAGTGGCAAGTTCAATTAGAATCTCTCCATATTACATTTTTTAAAATTCCAAAAGAGAAGGCTGTACCCTCCCAGAGTACACGCCCACACAGTGTGTGCCCCAGCTCAACATTCACGTGAGAGTCAGCTCCAGAGTCCACAGCAGAGCTGAGTGTCAGGAGAGACAACCAAGGAAGAAGCCCAGTGCACTGGATCCTGGGGGCGGTTATAGGCAGACGCCATCAGGGAGACTCACATCCAGAACCCATGGGCTGCCATGGGTGGGAAAGCATGGAGAAAAGTAATTCTGGGGGTCAGAGCATCAGTTGTGAGAGTATAAAGAAAGAAAAGGCTGGGACATGGCCATGGGCAGGGGGCAGTCTCAGGCAGGCAGTGACGATGCAGAAGCAGGAAGCTCCTTGGAAAGAGGTCCTCTTTGAAGGCTTGTGGTAAAATGCGGGGTGCTGGTGAAGATGAGGCCTGGGGACGCCAACATATCCGAGAGCAATCAGAAGACCCATCAGGAAGAAAAAGAATGTTACCGTGTAGCTGCACCTAACCAGAGCACTCACAGGGGGGCTCTCTAAATGAGAATGAGGTCACCACCCGCGTGCCTCCCACCGCTCCTCACTTATAAATGCTATAGCATGCAAGTGAGTGAGGCTGAGTTCAAAACCCAGGGGCAGTACCAGCATATCAGGTATCTAGGTAGCTAATATAGGCTTCTTTCTGAAAGAGCAAAAAATTACATTTCTTCCCTGGATCTCTAGATACGTGATAGTTCTGGACAGAGCTGACCTTGAACTTGTCTTTCACATGTACACTCAGCCATCCACAAGGTATAGTTCACTGTCTCTCGGGCCACTGATGACGTTTAAAGTGAAACCTATGCACAAAGTCGCCGGAGACTCACAGAGTTGCAACAAGATCCTATCTGATCATGCGCCCTGTGAGTGCACTCCCGCACTTCCTGCTGCTGTTGCACGGGCCACACGCGGCCAGTCCACCTGCTTCAGTGTGCACACGTGGGAAGGAGGCCGCTTTCAGGGCACGGAAACTAGATACTTAACGGTAATTATACCAGAGGTGCCAAGTGTCATCTCGGGCACTGAAATAATTGACTTTTTATTCTTCAGAAAGTGGCTCAGGGGCCAAGAGTACCCACTCCACTTTCCCTGACTTTCCTTAATTCTTCATATATTTTTTAAACGGAAAATAAATCTAAAAAGGAGCAGCTACAGTGCAGGACAGTGAAGCAACACGGCAGGACAGGGTACCGCCAGGGTCGCAGGCTTTGGCATCTCCCCTTGGATGACCACCACCGCTGTCCTCTCAGTCAGATAGGCACTGGGGGTTCTTCCTTCTATAGCCCAGTTCCTCCTGAGTGTCAAGGGTCCCCTCACCTGTTTGCAGGAATGTTGTAAGTGCTGTGCCAGGCTAATAAGGAATTGTTCCAGAGGGCTGTCTGCCTATGACTCAGCAGCATCTCTAGCAGAAATATGGACCCGGCATGCCTCATATCTGGATCTCCATCTCAGGCCCATCAACTCAGACTCTTCCATTTAGAATAAATTCTAAAAATAAAAATTGTTCCCATGACGTCATCTCCTCAGTAAACTTCTGTGCTTATCCAAAGGCCTTCTCTCATATTTAGTTGTTAAGACACCCTCTTCATTTTTTTCTGGAAGATAATTATAAAAGAAATGTTGACATGTTAAGGTATGGAAAAGTCATTTTGGCTTATACATGGAGTTAATTTGAATTTAATGCAACTAATATATGTGCTTTGTAGACCCTATGAACAAATTATGCCTTCACCCAATAGTCTTTATTTTACCTCAGTGCTAAAATGAATGTTTTGCTCAACAAAGAACATGCAATTGATCTAAACAGGGAGCCCAACTCTTTCCCTAAGTAGGTGTTTTGCAGGTTTAACTTATAAACTGGACATTCTCTCTCCGCTCATCTTTCTCTCAGCATCTAAGAAACGCATCTGCATAAAGAGTAGATCTTTGGAGGGCCTTACGGGTTCTTAGCAGCGCACTTCAGCCCGCTGCTGCCGCAGAGGGGCTCAGGGCAGCGCCTTCCACGAGCCAGCGCACTCACAGAGTCTTCAGGCACTTCAGCGCACCACAGAGTCTGGGTCTCAGGGCAGCGCCTTCCACGAGCCAGCGCACCAGCCCTGCTGCTCAGAGTCTACAGACGGGCTCAGGGCAGCGCCTTCCACGAGCCAGCGCACAGCCCGCTGCTGCCGCAGAGTCTACAACGGGCTCAGGCAGCGCCTTCACGAGCCAGCGCACTCAGCCCTGCTGCTGCCGCAGAGTCTCTGGGTCTCAGGGCAGCGCCTTCCACGAGCCAGCGCACTCAGCCCTGCTGCTGCCGCAGAGTCTAGAAACGGGTCTCAGGGCAGCGCCTTCCACGAGCCAGCGCACTCAGCCCTGCTGCTGCCACAGAGTCTAGAAATGGGTCTCAGGGCAGCGCCTTCCACGAGTCAGCGCACTCAGCCCTGCTGCTGCCACAGAGTCTAAATGGGTCTCAGGGCAGCGCCTTCCATGAGTCAGCGCACTCACCCTGCTGCTCCCACAGAGTCTAGAAATGGGACTTTCCATGTCGGCAATGATCTTCCACCTTCTCGGTTCTTCTGGGGAAAATCCTGTGGCTACAAAATGCTACTGTAGGAGATGAAGCACTGCCTGCCTCAGGCCTTGGAACTTTCCTGTCCAGGCACACACAGTTCTCCTTGCTTACAGATGCAGTTAAGTTGCACTCTTTAAAATTCATGAAGCCGGTAGTAAATGAAAAGTGTAAACTAACAGAAGTAACTGAGTGAATGTCCGCTCCGAGCTCCCTGTGCGCTGGGGCTGCAGCTCCCGCTGAAGGTTCTCCCACCATAAACAGGGCTGGGCTGTATTTTCACATGACTTCCAGGTGGTTTGAGAAAGAAGATGGAGATCTACTTTGATTGCAGACACAGGGTGTCTCTTCCTGCATTCTCTGTGCACATACCTGTGAGGGGCCTCCAAAGGCTCTTCTGCATTCATGACTTCTCACATGATGACCAAGGGCCTGTCTTCACCTGATGCTTTTGCACATAGATGGCACTCATATGGTTCCTCTCCGGTGTGAATGAGTCCCTGACTTTGAAGGAATGAAGATTCACTGAAAGCTCTTTCCTGGTCATTCCAGATAAAGGGCTTCTCTCCTATGTGGGGCTTATAGGTGGGAATAAAAGTTGGCCTCTGATGAAGGATCTCACACATTCATTACATTTTCAGGATTTTTTACTCTGTGATTTTTGGTGTATACACAGCCAAGGCCCCAGCTGAGTTATTTCCCTCCTTCACAACATTTATAGGGGTCTCTCTAGGGTGAGTTCTCTCATATTGTCTAAGTTTAGAGCATCGACGGAAGCTTTCCCGTATTGACAGTTGAACTCTCTGTAATAAAATTCGCCTTCTGTTAGTTAAAATATGAATAAAGAATGGCCAAAGGCTCTTCCAACTTGGCAACAAGTATAGCGGTTTTCTCTGGTCTGAACTTTTGGTGCACATAAAGCAAGTGGTCTACTTGAATTCTTTCCCACATTCATAACATTTATTAGGGTTCTCTTCTGCATGAGTTAATACTTGTGGAATTGACATTGCTATACGTGAAATCTTCCTCATATGCGCTCCATTCATGGCCTCTTTTCCAATATGAAGTCTCTGCTAATCTGCACGGAGAGGAGAGGCTATGAGAGACTGCCCGCACACATCCAGGTACTACTTCTCTGCATATTGACAGCAGTCCGCCTCTCTCTGTGATGGTCTCCCTTGGAAACTCCTTTGGAAACACGTTTGTTTGGTTTCCGTGCGGTGTTACTTTGCTGAACTCATAAGCATTTTCTCTTTGTAGTCTCTCACATGCATAATGTCTAAATGAGTTTTAAGTCTTCTGTAGTTTTCAAGCATCATGTGTACAACCTGTGCTGAGGCAAATTCAGTGCAGTTCAGTTCAGTTCAGTCACTCAGTCGTGTCTGACTCGTTGCGACCCATGAATCGCAGCACGCCAGGCCTCCCTGTCCTCACCAACTCCCGGAGTTCACTCAAACTCACATCCATCAAGTCGGTGATGCATCCAGCCATCTCATCCTCGGTCGTCCCCTTCTCCTCCTGCCCAATCCCTCCAGCATCAGAGTCTTTTCCAATGAGTCAAACTCCCACATGAGGTGTCCAAAGTACTGGAGCTTCAGCTTTAGCATCAGTCCTTCCAAAGAACACCAGGGCTGATCTCCTTCAGAATGGACTGGTTGATCTCTTGCAGTCCAAGGGACTCTCAAGAGTCTTCTCCAACACCACAGTCACAAAC
>NW_017216251.1:0-13316 GCF_001704415.2 Capra hircus
TGTTTTCCCCTGCACTGGCCTCGACGTGCAAGGCGAGGATTGACAAACACCACGGTGGCACGTGGGACAGCCCTGTCGGAAAGCCTCATGGAAAGCTCGTGGGAAAGCCTCGAGGGAAAGCCACAGATCCCTTGATCCACGCGAATTGAAGCGTGACACTGCTGCTACAGCTCGGCAGGAAAGCGCACGTGCATGCCCCCGCTCGAGACGAGGACTGACTGCCCTGGGGAGACTCCAGAAGTACCCCAAGATCCATGTCAGCACTGGAGAGGAATCTTCAGGTTCCGGCACTGACTCCACACAAGGTCTTAGGCCCTAGCATGGACGGGAGAGGAATCCGAGAGGCCCCGAGCAAGTCGAATTGGGACTGGCCATTCGTGAGGCCACCAGAGCGGTCCTGTGGTCCCCGTCGTAAGTCGAGAGCACCTGCCGCAACTGGAGAAAAACCAGGGGGTTCTCCCCTCCAGGCGGGATGAGGCCCATTTCCACTGAGGCGTCTAGAGGCTAATCACATCTAACATCTGGAACTTCCAAGGGGTCCTTCACACCCTTGCTGCAACTCAAGAAGTTCCCCAACATACCGTCTCCACTCGAGAGGAAGCACGAGAGTTCCCCCCACATCCAGAGGAGCCCCGTTTCCGCCTCCTAGCTCGAGAAGAGTATCCTTGTCCTGCGTGGTCGGGAAAGAATTCCGGGCTTTGCCTTCGCATCTCAAGAGGAGGCGCTCTCCACAGCAAAGGCGAGAGGAACTCGAGGGTCGTGCCACCATTCACAGAGTCCCCAGATGTCTCAGTCCATTCCAGGGAAACCTGTTTTCCCTGCACTGCCTCGACTTTCAAGCCGAGGATCCATGCACACCACGGTGGCACCTGGCCAGCCCTGTGGGAAAGACTCGTGGAAAGCCTCGAGGGAAAGCCACAGATCCCTTGATCCACGCGAAGGTTAGCGTGCCTCTGCTGCTACAGCTTGAGAGGAAAGCACACGTGATTTCCCCACTGGACGAGGACTGACTCCGCTGGGGAGACACCAGAAGTACCCAAAGATCCATGTCAGCACTGGAGAGGAATCCTCAGGTTCCGGCATCAACTCCACACAAGGTTTGAGGCCCCGGCATCGACGGGAGAGGAATCCCGAGAGGCCCAATAGCAACTCGAATGGGGACCGGCCTTTCCTGAGGCCACCAGAGTGGGTCCCTGAGGTCCCCGTCGTAAGGTGAGAGCACCTGCCGGCAACTCGAGAAAATCCAGGAGGTTCTCCTCTCCAGGCGAGATGAGGCCCGTTTCCGCTGAGGCGTCACCAGGCTAATCACACCTAAGCTCTGGAACTTCCAAAGGGTCTTTCACACCCTTGCTGCAACTCAAGAAGTTCCCCAACATACCGTCTCCACTCGAGAGGGAGCACGAGAGTCCCCGCCCACATCCAGAGGAGCCCCGTTTCCGCCTCCTAGCTCGAGAGGAGGGATCCTTTCCCTGCGTGGTCGGAAAGAATTCCCGGCGTTCCCGTCGCATCTCAAGAGGTGGCGCTCTCCACAGGAAAGGCGAGAGGAACTCCAGGGTCCTGCTACCATTCCCAGTGTCCCCCAGATATCCCAGTCCATTCCCAGGGAAACCTGTTTTCCCTGCAATGCCTCGACTTTCAAGCCGAGGATCGACTCACACCACGGTGGCACGTGGGACAGCCCTGTGGGAAAGCCTCTAGGGAAAGCCTCGTGGGAAAGCCTCGAGGGAAAGCCACAGATCCCTTGATCCAACTTGAAAGGGAAGCGTGACTCTGCTGCTAGAGCTCGGAGGAAAGCGCACGTCCATGCCCCGACTCGAGACGAGGACTGACTCCCCCTAGGAGACTCCAGAAGTACCCGAAGATCCATGTCGGCACTGGAGAGGAATCCTCAGGTTCCGCACCCACTCCACACAATGTCTTAGGCCCGGCATCGACGGGAGAGGAATCCCTAGACGCCCCCGAGCAACTCGCATGGGACTGGCCTTTCCTGAGGCCACCACAGCGGGTCCCTGAGGTCCCCGTCGTACGTCGAGAGCACCTGCCGCAACTCGAGAATATCCAGGAGGTTCTCCTCCAGGCAAGATGAGGCCCATTTGCGCTGAAGCGTCGAGGCTAATCACATCTAACATCTTGAACTTCCAAAGGGTCCTTCACACCCTTCCTGCAACTCAAGAATTTCCCCGACATACCCGTCCCCACTCGAGAGGAAGCACGAGAGTCCCACCCACATCCAGAGGAGACCCATTTCCGCCTCCTAGCTCGAGAGGAGGGATCCTTTCCTGCGTGGTCCGGAAAGAATTTCTGGCGTTCCCGTCGCATCTCAAGAGGAGACGCTCTCCACAGGAAAGGCGAGAGGAACTCCAGGGTCGTGTCACCAATCCCAGAGTCCCCCAGATGTCTCAGTCCATTCCAGGGAAAGCTGTTTTTCCTGCACTGCCTCGACTTTCAAGCAGAGGATCGACTCACGCCACAGTGATACGTGGGACAGCCCTGTGGGAAAGCCTCGAGGGAAAGCCACAGATCCCTTGATCCACGCGAAGGGAAGCATGACACTGCTGCTACAGCTCGGGAGGAAAGTGCACGTGCAAGCCCCCACTCGAGACGAGGACTGACTCCCCTTTGAGACTCCACAAGTACCCCAAGATCCATCTCGCACTGGAGAAGGTATTCTCAGGTTACGGCACCAGACTCCACACAAGGTCTTAGGCCCCGGCATCGACGGGAGAGGAATCCCGAGAGACCCCCGAGCAACTCGCATGGGGACTGGCCTTTCCTGAGGCCACCAGAGCGTTTCCCCGAGGTCCCCGTCGTAAGTCGAGAGCACCTGCCGCAACTCGAGAAAATCCAGGAGGTTCTCCCCTCCAGGAGAGATGAGGCCCATTTCCGTTGAGGCGTCTCGAGGCTAATCACACCTAACCTCTGGAACTTCCAAAGGGTCCTTCACACCCTTGCTTCAACTCAAGAATTCCCCAACATACCCGTCTCCACTCGAGAGGAAGCACGAGAGTCCCGCCCACATCCAGAGGAGCCCCGTTGCCGCCTCCTAGCTAGAGAGGAGGGATCCTTTCCCTGTGTGGTCGGGAAAGAATTCCCGCATTCCCGTCGCATCTCAAGAGGAGACGCTCCACCGCAGGAAAGGCGAGAGGAACTCCAGGGTCGTGCCACTATTCCCAGGGTCCCCAGATATCTCAGTCCATTCCAGGGAAACCTGTTTTCCCTGCACTGCCTCGACTTTCAAGCCGGAGCATCCACGCACACCACGGTGGCCACGTGGGACGGCCCTGTGGGAAAGACTCGTGGGAAAGCCACCGATCCCTTGATCCACGCGAATGGAAGCGTGACTCTGCTGCTAACAGCTCGAGAGGAAAGCGCACGTGATTGCCCCCACTGGAGACGAGGACTGACTCCCCTGCGGAGACACCAGAAGTCCCCCAAGATCCATGTCAGCACTGGAGAGGAATCCTCAGGTTCCGGCATCAACTCCACACAAGGTCTTAGGCCCCGGCATCGACGGGAGAGGAATCCCGAGAGGACAAATAGCAACTCGCATGGGAACCGGCCTCTCCTGAGGCCACCAGAGCGGGTCCCTGAGGTCCCCGTCGTAAGGTGAGAGCACCTGCCGCAACTCGAGAAAATCCAGGAGGTTCTCCCATCCAGGAGAGATGAGGCCCATTTCCGCTCAGACGTCTCGAGGCTAATCACATCTAACCTCTGGATTTCAAAAGGGTACTTCACAACCCTTGCTGCAACTCAAGAGTTCCCCGAAATACCCGTCTCCACTCGAGAGGAAGCACGAGAGTCCGCCCACATCCAGAGGAGTCCCGTTTCACCTCATAGCTCGAGAGGAGGGATCCTTTCCCTGCGTGGTCGGGAAAGAATTCCCGGTGTTCCGTCGCATCTCAACAGGAGGCGCTCTCCACAGGAAAGGCGAGAGGAACTCCAGGGTCGTGCCACCATTCCCAGAGTCCCCCAGATGTCTCAGTCCATTCCAGGGAAACCTGTTTTCCCTGCACTGTCTCGACTTTCAAGCCGAGGATCGACTCTTACCACGGTGGTACGTGGGACAGCCCTGTCGGAAAGCCTCGTGGGAAAGCCTCCTGGAAAGCCTCGAGGGAAAGCCACAGATCCCTTTATCCAAGCGAAGGAAGCGCGACACTGCTGCTGCAGCTCGGGAGCAATGCGCACGTGTATACCCCCACTCGAGACAAGGACTTACTCCACTGAGGAGACTCCAGAAGTACCCCAAGATACATGTCAGCACTGGAGAGGAATGCTCAGGTTCCAGCACCGACTCCACACAATATCATAGGCCCCAGCATCGAAGGGAGAGGAATCCCGAGAGGACCCCGAGCAACTCCCATGGGGACTGGCCTTTCCTGAGGCCACCAGAGCGGGTCCCTGAGGTCCCCGTCGCAAGTCGAGAGGACCTGCCGCAACTCGAGAAAATCCAGGAAGTTCTCCCATCCAGGCGAGATGAGGCCCATTTTTGCTGAGGCGTCTGTAGGCTAAACACATCTAACCTCTGGCAACTTCCAAAGGGTCCTTCCCACCCTTGCTGCAACTCAAGAAGTTCCCCGACATTCCCGTCTCCACTCGAGAGGAAGCACGAGAGTCCCGCCCTAATCCAGAGGAGCCCCGTTTCCGCCCCTAGCTCGAGAGGAGGGATCCTTTCCCTGCGTGGTCGCGATAGAATTTGTGGCGTTCCCATCGCATCTCAAGAGGAGGCGCGCTCCACAGGAAAGGCGAGAGGAACTCCAGGGTCGTGCCACCATTCCCAGAGTCCCCCAGATGTCTCAGTCCATTCCAGGGAAACCTGTTTTCCCTGCACTGCCTCGACTTTCAAAGCCGAGGATCGACTCACACCACGTTGGCACGTGGGACAGCCCTGTGGAAAGCCTCGTGGGAAAGCCTCGAGGGAAAGCCGCTGATCCCTTGATCCACACGAAGGGAAGCGTGACACTGCTGCTGCACTTCGGGAGGAAAGCGCACGTGCATGTCCCCACTCGAGACAGGGACTGACTCCCCTGTGGAGACTCCAGAAGTACCCCAAGATCCATGTCAGCACTGGAGAGGAATCCTCAGGTTCCGGGACCGACTCCACACAAGGTCTTAGGCCCTGGCATCGACGGGAGAGGAATCCCTAGAGGTCCCCAAGCAACTCGCATGGGACTGGCCTTTCCTGAGGCCAATAGAGCGGGTCCCTGAGTTCTCCGTGTAAGTCCAGAGCACCTGCCGCAACTTGAGAAAATACGGGAGGTTCACCCTTCCTGGCGAGATGAGGCCCATTTCCGCTGAGGTGTCTCAAGGCTAATCACACCTAACCTCTGGAACTTCCAAAGGGTCCTTCTCACCCTTGCTGCCACTCAAGAATATTCCCAACATACCCGTCTCCACTCGAGAGGAAGCACGAGAATCCTGCCCACATCCAGAGGAGCCCTGTTTCCGCCTCCTAGCTCGATAGGAGGGATCCTTTCCCTGCGCGATCGGGAAAGAATTCCCGGTGTTCCCGGCGCATCTCAAGAGGAGGCGCTCTCCACAGGAAAGGCGAGAGGAACTCCAGGGTCGTGCCACCATTCCCAGAGGCCACCAGATGTCTCTGTCCATTCCAGGCAAAACTGTTTTCCCCGAACTGCATCGATATTCAAGCCGAGGATCGACTCACACCACGGTGGCACGTGGGACAGCCCTGTGGGAAAGCCTCTTGGGAAAGCCTCGTGGGAAAGCCTCGAGGGAAAGCCACAGATGCTTTGATCCACGCGAAAGGAATTGTGTCACTGCTGCAAAAGCTCGGGAGGAAAGTGCACGTGCATGCCCCCACTCGAGACGAGGACTGGCTCCCCTGGGGAGACTCCAGAATCTCCTCAAGATCTACGTCAGCACTGGAGAGGAATCCACATGTTCCGGCACTGACTCAAGAAAAGGTCTTAGGCCATGGCATCGTCGGGAGAAGAATCGCGAGAGGCCCCCCAGCAACTCGCATGGGGACTGGCCTTTCCTAAGGCCACCAGAGCGGGTCCCTGAGTTCCCCGTCGGAAGTCCAGAGCACCTTCCGCAACTTGAGAAAATCCAGGAGGTCCTCCCTTCCAGGCCAGATGAGGCCCATTACCGCTGAAGTTTCTCAAGGCTAATCACACCTAACCTCTTGAATTTCCAAAGGGTCCTTCACACCCTTGCTGCAACTGAGGAATTTCCCTGACATTCCCGTCTCGACTCGAGAGGAAGCACGAGAGTTCCGCCCACATCCAGAGGAGCCCCGTTTCCGCCTCATAGCTCGAGAGGAGGGATCTTTCCCTGAGTGGTCGGGAAAGAATTCCCGGCGTTCCCGTCGCATGTCAAGAGGAGGCGCTCTCCACAGGAAAGGCGAGAGGAACTCCAGGGTCGTGCCAACATTCCAGGAGTCCCCCAGGTGGCTCAGTCCATTCCAGGGAAACCTGTTATCCCCCCACTGCCTCGACTTTCAAGCCGAGATCGACTCACACCTCGGTGGCACGTGGGACAGCCCTGTGGGAAAGCCTCGTGGGAAATCTTCGGGGAAAGCCTCGAGGGAAAGCCACAGATCACTTGATCCACGCGAAGGGAAGCGTGACACTGCTGCTGCACCTCGGGAGGAAAGCGCACGTGCATGCCCCCACTCGAGACAAGGACTGACAGCCCTGGGGAGACTCCAGAAGTACCCCAAGATCCATGTCAGCACTGGAGAGGAATCCTCAGGTTCCGGCACCGACTCCACACAAGGTCTTAGGCCCCAGCATCGACGGGAGAGGAATCCCGAGAGGTCCCCGAGTAACTCGCATGGGGACTGGCCTTTCCTGAGGCCACCAGAGCGGGTCCTTGAGTTCCCCAGGGTAAGTTCAAAGAACCTGACGCAACTTGAGAAAATCGGGAGGT
This sequence comes from Capra hircus, assembly GCF_001704415.2. NCBI lineage: Eukaryota > Metazoa > Chordata > Mammalia > Artiodactyla > Bovidae > Capra > Capra hircus. The sequence continues at coordinate 6,889 of NW_017216251.1, forward strand.
TCTCCCTTCCTGGCGAGATGAGTCCCATTTCCGCTGAGGTGTCTCAAGGCTAATCACACCTAACCTCTGGAACGTACAAAGGGTCTTTCAAACGCTTGCTGTCACTCAAGAAGATCCCAAACATACCCGTCTCAACTTGAGAGGAAGCACGAGAGTCCCGCCCACATCCAGAGGAGCCCTGTTTCCGCCTCCTAGCTCCATAGGAGGGATCCTTTCCCTGAGTGGTCGGGAAAGAATTCCTGGTGTTCCCGGCGCATCTCAAGAGGAGGCGCTCTCCACAGGAAAGGCGAGAGGAACTCCAGGGTCGTGCCACCATTCCCAGAGTCCACCAGATGTCTCAGTCCATTCCACGGAAACCTGTTTTCCCCGCACTTCCTCGACATTCAAGCCGAGGATCGACTCACACCACGGTGGCACGTGGGACAGCCCTTTGGGAAAACCTCTTGGGAAAGCCTCGTGGGAAAGCCTCGTGGGAAAGCCTCGAGGGAAAGCCACAGATCCCTTGATCCAGGCGAAGGTAAGCGTGACACTGCTGCTACAGCTCGGGAGGAAAGCACACGTGCATGCCCCCACTCGAGACGAGGACTGACTCCCCTGGGGAGACTCCAGAATTACCCCAAGATCCATGTCAGCACTGGAGAGGAATCCTCAGGTTCCGGCACCGACTCCACCAAGGTCTTAGGCCCAGGCATCCACGGGAGAGGAATCCCGAGAGACCACAGAGCAACGCGCATGGGGACTGGCCTTTCCTGAGGCCACCAGAGCGTGTCCCTGTGGTTCCCGAAATAAGTCGAGAGCACCTGCCTCAACTAGAGAAAATCCAGGAGGTTCTCCCCTCCAGGCGAGATGAGGCCCATTTCCGCTGAGGCGTCTCGAGGCTAATCACACCTAACCTCTGGAAGTTCCAAAACGTCCTTCACATCCTTGCTGCAAATTAAGAAGTTCCCCGACATACCCGTCTCCTCTCTAGAGGAAGCACGAGAGTCCCGTCCACATCCAGAGGAGCCCCGTTTCCGCCTCCTAGCTCCAGAGGAGGGATCCTTTCCCTGCGTGGGCGAGAAAGAATTCCCGGAGTTCCCGTCGCATCTCAGGACGGGGCGCTCTCGAAAGGAAAGGCGAGAGGAACTCCAGGGTCGTTCCACCATTCCCAGAGTCCCCCAGATGCCTCAGTCCATTGCAGGGAAAACTGTTTTCCATGCACTGCCTCGACTTTCAAGCCGAGGATCGGCTGACTCCACGGTGGCACGTGGGACAGCCCTGTGGGAAAGCCTCGTGTGAAAGCCTCATGGGAAAGCCCCGAGGGAAAGCCACTGATCCCTTGATCCACGGGAGGGGAAGCGTGACACTGCTGCTGCAGTTTGGGAGGAATGCGCAGGTGCATGCCCCTACTTGAGACGAGGACTGACTCCCGTGGGGAGACTCCGGAGGTACCCCAAGATCCATGTCAGCACTGGAGAGGAATCCTCACGTTCCGGCTCCGACTCCACACAAGGTCTTAAGCCCCGGCATGGACGGCAGAGAAATACCGAGAGGCCCCCGAGCAACTCGCATGGGGACTGGCCTTTCCTGAGGCCACCAGAGCGGGTCCCTGAGGTCCCCGTCGTAAGACGAGAGCACCTGCCACAACTAGAAACAATCCAGGAGGTTGTCCCCTCGAGGCGAGATGAGGCCCATTTCTGCTGAGGCGTCTCGAGGCTAATCTCACCTAACCTCTGGAACTTCCAAAGGGTCCTTCACACCCTTGCTGCAACTCAAGAAGTTCCCCGACATTCCCGTCTCCAGTCGAGAGCAAGCACGAGAGTCCCGCCCTCATCCAGAAGAGCCCTGTTTCCGCCTCCTAGCCCGAGAGGAGGGATCCTTTCCCTGCGTGGTCGGGAAAGAATTCCCGCCGTTCCTGTCGCATCTCAAGAGGAGGTGCTCTCCACGGGAAAAGGCGAGAGGAACTCCAGGGTCGTGCCACCATTCCCAGAGTCCCCCAGATGTCTAAGTCCATTTCAGGGAAACCTGATTTCCCTGCGCTGCCTCGAATTTCTAGCTGAGCATCGACTCACACCACGATGGCACGTGGGACAGCCCCGTGGGAAAGCCTCGAGGGAAAGCCTCGAGGGAAAGCCAAAGATCCCTTGATCCACGTGAAGGGAAGCGTTGCACTGCTGCTACAGCTCGGGAGGAAAGCGCACGTTCATGCCCCCACACAAGACGACGACTAACTCCCCTGGGGAGACTCCAGAAGTACCCCAAGATCCATGTCAGCACTGGAGAGGAAACCTCAGGTTCCGGAACCGACTCCACACAGGGTCTTAGGCCCCGGCATCAACGGGAGAGGAATCCCGAGAGGCCCCCGAGCAACTCGCATGGGGGACTGGCCTTTCCTGAGGCCACCAGAGCGGGTCCCTGAGGTCCCCGTCTTAAGGCGAGAGCACCTGCCGCAACTAGAAACAATCCAGGAGGTTGTCCCCTCCAGGCGAGATGAGGCCCATTTCCGCTGAGGCGTCTCGAGGCTAATCACACCTAACCTCTGGAACTTCCAAAGGGTCCTTCACACCCTTGCTGCAACTAAAGAAGTCCCCCAATATTCCCGTCTCTACTCGAGAGTAAGCAAGAGAGTCCCGCCCACATCCAGAGGAGCCCCGTTTCCGCCTCCTAGCTAGAGAGGAGGGATCCTTTCTCTGCGTGGTCGGGAAAGAATTCCCGGTGTCCTCGTCGCATCTCAAGAGGAGGCGCTCTCCACTGGAAGGCGAGAGGAACTCCCGGGCCTTGCCACCATTCCCAGAGTCCCCCAGATGTCTAAGTCCATTCCAGGGAAATCTGTTTTCCCTCGATTGCCGCGACTTTCAAGCCGAGGATCGACTCACACCACAGTGGCACGTGGGACAGACCTGTGGGAAAGCCTCCTGGGAAAGCCTCGTGGGAGAGCCTCAAGGGAAAGGCACAGATCCCTTGATCCAGGCCAAGGGAAGCGTGACACTGCTGCTACAGCTCGGGAGGAAAGCGCACGTGCATGCCCCCACTCGAGACGAGGACTGACTCCCCTGGGGAGACTCCAGAAATACCCCAAGATCCATGTCAGCACTGGAGAGGAATCCTCAGGTTCCGGCACCGTCTCCACACAAGGTTTGAGGCCCCGGCATCGACGGGAGAAGAATCCCGAGAGGACCCCGAGCAACTCGCATGGGGACTGGCCTTTCCTGAGGCCACCAGAGCGGGTCCCTGAGGTCGCCGTCGTAAGTCGAGAGCACCTGCCGCAACTTGAGAACATCCAGGAGGTTCTCCCCTCCAGGCGAGTTGAGGCCCTTTTCCTCTGAGGCGTCTTGAGGCTAACCATACCTCACATCTGGAACTTCCAAAGGGTCCTTCACACCCTTGCTGCAACTCAAAGAAGTTCCCGACATACCTGAGTCCACTCGAAGAGATAGCACGAGAGTCCCGCCCACATCCAGAGGAGCCCCGTTTCCGCCTCATACCTCGAGGTCAGGTATCCGTTCCCTGCATGTTCGGGAAAGAATTCCCGGTGTTCCCGTCGCATCTCATGAGGAGGCGCTCTCACCGGAAAGGTGGAGGTACTCCAGGGTCGTGCCACCATTCCAAGAGTCCCCCAGATATCTCAGTCTGCCGGGGTCCAGCCCCGCTGGATCCAGGGAATTCGACGGATGGACGACGTTGTCGTGGGAAAAGTCTTTTTTATTTATTTAATGTAAGATTAGATTAAGAAATTATAGTGTAGTAAGAAGATTAACTGGAGGAAAAGGGCTGAATAGCTTGGTTTACGTGGAAGAGCAATAAAATTCCAGACAAGGAATTTTCACCATCTACGTTGGGCCACCAGCCCCTGCTTGAATATCTAAGGGTGCCTAGCCTTAAACTCCCTTTCGTGCAGGTCTTAACAGCCAGGCAAGAAGAAGACTGGCGAGCCTCCGCGCCCCTGGTGGAGATTCAACCTGAAGTTAAAGTAAAAAGCAGAGAGAAGGAAAGGAGAGAAGAAGAAAGAGAGAAAAAGACACGGGGGGAGCCTGAGTCCCAAGAAACCAGGCCGAGAGACTAGTTCGAGAAACTGGTCCGAGAAACTGGCCCCATCCTTTATTGTTCATAAAGCCTTTTATACTTTTGATAAAACATGGGAGTTCAATGGGTAACAGAAAATTATGTAGCGTTCGCACCCCAGACTCTTTCTGTACATCATTTTGTATACAAAAGGTCTCTGGTGATTTACATTATCTTCTGGCCAAGAGGCTTGTTAAACACTTTTTGGCTCTCTTCCTTAATGAATGTTAATTTTGTTTCCTCTGAAGTGTTTTTCTTTAATCTGCATTTCCTTAAAGCATTAAAGTTACATCTCTATAGAACAAAGGTGCAGTGGGTTATAACAAAGAAGGTACTTAACTCAAAGATCTAATGTTGCTAATACCAGGTCTACTACTTGTTTTTTTAATATACCAACTCTATCTAAAAATAAAGGATATGAAAATTTAGCAGCAAGCATTGACCCAAAAAATGAAACTTTTAATCCGTCCTATTATAAAGATTTTGACTCCTCGGATGCCCCTACATTCCTAGGATGTTTTAAGCTTCCTGTGCCTCCTGGGGAAAGGAGGCCTCAAACAATCACATGCCCAGCTGTAGGAGTCATGCAGGCAGGCTAGAAAGCATTCAGAGGGGTTTTTGGATTGAAACACTCTTTCAATGCAGAAGACTAAAGCCCTGAATTGACTTTTTCCAGAAAATGTCAGAAGAGTGGAAAAGCAGAGAAAAAAGCCGGCAGATTTTTGTTGGGGTACGTGCGTAGGAACTTCCAGAGGGGTCCCTGAAGTCTGAACACACCATGCCTATGTCAGCTTTCTTCCTCATGACGTTATCACGGGCGGGAGTCCTCATACTGGCTCCCAGCATCAGTCCAATTCAGAGGAACCTGTTTTTCCCTGCACTGCCTCGACTTTCACGCTGAGGATCAACTCACACCACGGTGGCACGAGGGAAAGCCCTGTGAGAAAGCCTCGTGGGAAAGCCTCCAGGGAAAGGCACAGATCCCTTGATCCACACGACGGGAAGCGTGACCCTGCTGCTACAGCTCGGGAGGAAAGCACACGTGCGTGCCCTCACTTGAGAGGAGGATTGACTCTCCAGGTGAGACTCCAGAAGAACCCCAATATCCATGTCAGCACTGCAGAGGAAACCTCAGGTTCCGGCCCCGAATCCACACAAGTTGTTCGCCCGGGCATCAACAGGAGAGTTATCAAGAGAAGCCCCCAGCATCTGGCATGGGGACTGGCATTTGATGAAGCACCAGAGCGGGTCCCTGAGGTCCCCGTCGTAAGTCGGGAGCACCTGCCGCAACTCGAGAAAATCCAGGAGGTTCTCCCCTCCAGGCGAGATGAGGCCCATTTCCAATGAGGTGTCTCGAGGCTAATTACATCTAATCTCTGGAACTTCCAAAGGGTCCTTCACACCCTTGCTGCAACTCAAGAAGTTCCCCGACATTCCCATCTCCACTCGAGAGAAACACGAGGGTCCTGCCACATGCGAGTCTGTGAAAGGACCCTTTGGAAGTTCCAGAGATTAGATGTAATTAGCCTCGAGACACCTCATTGGAAATGGGCCTCATCTCGCCTGGAGGGGAGAACCTCCTGGATTTTCTCGAGTTGCGGCAGGTGCTCCCGACTTACGACGGGACCTCAGGGACCCGCTCTGGTGGCTTCATCAAAGGCCAGTCCCCATGCCAGATGCTGGGGGGCTTCTCTTGATAACTCTCCTGTTGATGCCCGGGCCGAACAACTTGTGTGGATTCGGGGCCGGAACCTGAGGTTTCCTCTGCAGTGCTGACATGGATATTGGGGTTCTTCTGGAGTCTCCCCTGGAGAGTCAATCCTCCTCTCAAGTGAGGGCACGCACGTGTGCTTTCCTCCCGAGCTGTAGCAGCAGGGTCACGCTTCCCGTCGTGTGGATCAAGGGATCTGTGGCTTTCCCTGGAGGCTTTCCACGAGGCTTTCTCACAGGGCTTTCCCTCGTGCCACCGTGGTGTGAGTTGATCCTCAGCGTGAAAGTCGAGGCAGTGCAGGGAAAACAGGTTCCTCTGGATTGGACTGATGCTGGGAGCCAGTATGAGGACTCCCGCCGTGATAACGTCATGAGGAAGAAAGCTGACATAGGCATGGTGTGTTCAGACTTCAGGGACCCCTCTGGAAGTTCCTACGCACATACCCCAACAAAAATCTGCCGGCTTTTTTGCTCTGCTTTTCCACTCTTCTGACATTTTCTGGAAAAAGTCAATTCAGGGCTTTAGTCTTCAGCATTTGAAAGAGTGTTTCAATCCAAAAACCCCTCTGAATGCTTTCTAGCCTGCCTGCAGGACTCGTACAGCTGGGCATGTGATTGTTTGAGGCCTCCTTTCCCCAGGAGGCACAGGAAGCTTAAAGCATCCTAGGAATGTAGGG
>NW_017216252.1:0-13316 GCF_001704415.2 Capra hircus
TCAATAGATTGGCTTTATGTGTGGGTAGCAGACTCAAGTTTGATTTGGTAACATGAATAGCCTTGTAAAAAAATATGCCTTTGTCCAAGCTATGAAATTTCTGAATTAAAAGACATGTACTTAAAAAAATGAAGGTTCAGACTGCTTAAGTGCTGTCTCGAGAAACAGTATTATTCAGCATCCTTACATATTTAGAGGAGTGGCTGTTTTTCTGTGTGCATTCCAATCTGTTACTCATTTTTTAGAAGTAGCTTATGGGGACTTTGAAAACACTGTTTAAAAGACCACTGAAACGTTAGTCTCTTAAGTTTCTCATTCAGTCTTCCTTTTAATTTTTATTTGTTTAAATTTTTATTAAGAGGATACTTGCTTTACAATATTGTGCTAGTTTCTACCATACATCAACATGAATCAGCCATAGGAATACATATGTCTCTTCCCTTTCGAACCTGCCTCCCACCTCCTGGCCATCCCATCCCTCTAGGCTGTCACAGAGCCCTGTTTTTCTTCCTGATCTTCCTGGTAGATAGACAGTAAATCCCCACTGGTTGTTTGTTTTGCATATGATAATGTGTGTGTTTCAATGCTTCTCTTCCGATTCATTCTTTTTTAAAGCAAACTGATGGTGGTGAAGCTGGCGATTGTGGTTGGGATGGTGATGATGGCCCTGATGGTGGCTGGATGAGTGTGAGCTTCTTTGGAAAATTCATTTTTTCAAAAGAGATGCAGAGTTCACCTAAAAGGCTTCATAATTCCAAAAACCGGATTTGCTCACAGTAAATGTGAAAAATATAGTTCTAAACTGAGAAGCAGTATTTGTGTTCTGTTATAGAGGATATTTAGATTGCAATTAGACAGACAGTTGGCTAAAAATCTGTGGAAATTAATCTTTTGTGACTAAACAAGGATTTTAAATTTAATTGAGGAAACCCACTTGTCAAAAAGACACTCTTAACAAATCAAATTTAAATTGCATGTGAAATCCATACTTCTTGAAGGTGTTTGTCCTGAGAAGGAAATATGCATGGATCACAATGGCAGAAATTCTGATAGCCGAGGTAAACTTTGTCCAGCTTTGTGTGTTCTGGCTATTACTGTCAGTTCACTTAAGATATACTTGAAAAAGGAATCAGGTCACAAAATAGATGAGGAAACAGACAAACACTTAGAATTTTAAAATTTATTAATGTAGATCTTCCATTTAAAGCAGTTTGTGCTCAAAATCAATTCAAGCGAGCAAGGGAGGTCCCTTTCCTCATTATTCAAACATTATCCCTCCATCTTTCCTCAGAGGTTACTACCAAGTAAGAAGATCTTATGAGTCAATATTTTGAGGATGATTTAGTTTATTTTATTTGACATTTAGAAGATGGCAGTGTAATAATTAGAAGTATAAAGCAGGCGTTGCAAAATCAGGAATCCGTTGTGCTTAGAGATGGCAAAGGCAAAACTTGGTGGACAGAAACAATGAACACCTGCTACAGGTCAAAATATTGAGGATCTCAGTCCTGCTAGTCTGAGATCAGGGGCTATGGGCTGCTATCAGGTGCTTAGAGGTGCTCACCAGCTTTGAATTTAATTATTCCCATGGCTTTAAACACTTTAAAGGTATGAAGACTTGAACTGCTCAAAGCAAAAAGAGAAGATACTAAAACAAAGTCCCAACACAGAGTCTAAATCCTACACAGCAGGGTAACAGATCTCGGAGAAGCAGACAAGATTGACTTGAGAGAGGTTGGTCTCTACAACTACCATACCGTCAGCACCTGCCAAGTGCTATGCTAAGGATGAACAAGCAGCTCCATCTTTTCCCACTGGATGTCATTGTATAAGATGTCCTGCCATCACTCTCAAGAAATGAAGAGTCACTGAAGCCTCAAAGTATGATATACACAACCAAAGAGAAAATTCCTAGGAAGCTCAAGGGGCAGAGAGACAGTGCAGAGCAGACAGATGGATGGAGGCAGTGCTCCCGCTGCCTGCGCTGTGGGAGCAAGCAGACGCCCAGCAGCACCTGCAGAGCAGCTCACCTAGTGGCAGCATTGCTTCTGGCAGCTGCACTTCTGCTGGCAGCAGCAGCTCTTCTGCTGGCAACAGCCCTTCCCACCCCCGCAGCCACACGAGTGGCAGCTGCAGGTGCGGCGGTGGCAGCAGACCACAGGGACGCTGCAGCAGCCCCCACAGCAGCCACAGCAGCAGGGGCAGCAGCTGCTGCAGCAGCCCACCCGGTAGCACCTGCAGCTGTTGCAGCTGCTGCAGCCACCACCACAGCCACCACCGCAGCCACCGCCACAGCCACCGCCACAGCCACCACCGCAGCCACCACAACTTCCACAACCACAGCAGCCCATGGTGTCAGTAGAGAGGACTCAGGAGAGGTGAGGAGGGAGACTCAGGAGATGTGGGAGGTTGGATGCTGCCTTCTGCTGGGGGAGACCCTTATATACCGACCCCTTTTCCTGTTGTTTGGCCCACTTTCCCTGGAAGAGTCTCACAAGACCTTGTTTACTTCCTTCTTGAGTACTGTGCTGTGATAACTTGCTATTTTTAGCATGCCAGCCTCATAACTTTGTATTTTCTGTTGGGAATGAAGTAGTTGTGTGTCAGATCTTTAGTTCAGAAATAGAAACATGACGGGCAAGGTGCAGGGAAAAGCAGCCTCAGGGGCTTCAGAATGTGGCCTGTGTGTCAGACATGACCATCCTAGAGCTCACGTGAGTGAAGAGTTGAAGAGCTCCCACGAGTGCCCCAGAGTTTTTCCAGGACGCTGGGCAACAGAAATGGGGAGCTGGAAGAGACTGCTCAATGGTGAGAAGTAAATCAAAGGAGGGCATATTAAGATTTCCTTCTCTAGCTTTCAAAAGGTAAACTTAACAAAGAGATGCCAGTTGTCAATCCAGGGACACCAACGTCCTGGGAGAAGCACGGACCTGCCCAAGCCCAGGTGTCTCTGATGCAGAAGCTGCAGTGTAAGTCCCAAGAAAGACTGGCAGTGAGCTCTTTGGACTAGTTGGGCAGGCCCCAATTCTCAAGACAGTCAAGCAAGGGGACTACCGTTTATTCCTGCAAGCTACTTGGGGCAAAAGAAGGAAACGACACCCACAGAGCCAGCTGGATGGAGACCAGTCACTTCAGATAAACATTCTCCTGGGTCATTTTCGGACTGAACAGATGGGCAGGCCCTGGGTCTCAAACCCAGAGAGGCATGGGAAAAGGCCAGCCATGGGATGAAATCTTTCTTATTTTTGTTTACCCAATTATTTAACAGACAAATGACAAGGAGGAACTTCCTCCTAGCAGATGTTAGGTGTGGGCTACACAAAATTATAGTTTTAGCATCTGACATCACACAAGTTCTTTTTTTTTTTTTGGTGGGGGCAGGGTAATCTTTAATGAACAGTCAATTTTTATAAAATAAGGACCTCAGGGACCCAGAGAAAGCATAGCTGTGCTTTTTTTTTAAACATAATCACAATAGTAAAAGATGTTTTATCAGTTTTCACAATCAATAGCCAGACTCACCTCCAAAAAAAAGATAATTACAATTACAAGCCATAATGGGAACATGATTAACTTAACAATATAAAATAATTACATACAGTTTGGTGGGGGGATGTCAAGAAGAGTGATGTGGTAAGTGGAAGTACATATATGCATATGTTTTCATCCACCCAGCCAGTCTACATCTTTTGGTTGGTGAATTTAATCCATTTACATTTAAGCTAATTTTTGTTATATATGATCCTATTACTGTTTTCTTAATGGTTTGGGATTTATTTTCTGTATTTCTTTGGTTTTATTTCTGTCTTTTCCTTCTCTTGTTTCCTGCCTAGAGAAGTTCCCTTTAGCATTTATTGTCAAGCTGGTTTGGAGGTGCTGAATTCTCTTAACTTTTGCTTGTCTGGAGAGCTTTTCATTTCTCCTTCAAATCTGAAGGAGTCTTGCTGGATAGAGTATTCTTGGTTGTAGGTTCTTCCCTTTCATCACTTTAAATATATCATGCTATTCCCTTCTGGCTTGTAGAATTTCTGTTGAGAAATCAGCTGATAGCCTGACGAGAGTTTCTTTGGATGTTGTCGTTTTTCCCTTGTTGCTTTTTAATATTTTATCTCTGTCTTTAATTTTTGCCAGTTTGGTTACTATGTGTCTTGGTGTGTTCATCCTTGGGTTTATCTTTCCTTGGATTCTCTGTGCTTCCTGGACTTGGTTGGCTATTTCCTTTCCCATGCTCAGGAAGTTTTCAGCTATTATCTCTTCAAATATTTTCTCAGGTCCTCTCTCTCTCTCTCTTCTCCTCCTGGCACTCCTATAATGTGAATGTTGGTGCTTTTAACGTTGCCCCAGGGGTCTCTTAGGCAGTCTGCATTTCTCATTCTTTTTTCTGTATCCTGTTCTGGGGCTGTGGTTTACGCCGTCCTGTCCTTCAGGTCATTCATCCATTCTGCCTCAGTTACTCTGCTACCCATCCCTTCTAGTTTATTATTCATCGCTGTCTGTTGGTCCTTTATTTAGCTCTTCTAGGTCTTGGTAGACATTTCTTGCATCTTCTCGATCTTTGCCTGCTTTCTTTTTCTGAGATCCAGAATCATGTTCACTATATTACTGTGAATTCTTTTTCTGGAAGGTTGCTTATCTCCACTCCATTTAGCTGTTTTTCTGGTGTTTTATCTTGTTTAGGAGATAACATTCTGCTTTTTCATCATGATTAACTTTCTGTAATATGGTTTTTGTTTTAGCCGCTGTGAGACTATGCTTCTTCTTCTGTCTGCTCTCTGATGGATGGGGCTAAGAAGCTTGTGTAAGCTTGTTGATGGGAGAGACTGGTGATGGGAAAAACTGGATCTTGCTCTGGTGGGCAGGGCCTTGCTCAGTAAAGTTTTAATCTAATTATCTGCTGATGAGTGGGGTTCCACTTCCTCCCTGGTAGTTGTTTGGCCTGAGGTGACCCAGCACTGGGGTCTATGGCTCTATGGTAGAGTTAATGGTGACCCCCAAGAGGGTTTACAGCAAGGAGGACCTTCCTGGCCTGATGATGCCTGTGCCCCCGTCCCTGTGGTAACCCCTGCTGACCCAGGTAAGCAGCGATCTCAGTAGAGAGAAAAACAATCTTTTCTCCTAACCTGCGATGACTAAGAAGCATATGTTAAAAAGTGCGACTTCTACCTGACTCCAGATGCAAACTGTCACAGTTATAAAAAATGAGGATAGTTCTTCAATATTTCAGGCATTTATTTAATACAACAGCTGGCTGTTGAGTATGTACAATGGGTCAGGCACTGTTCTAGTCCCTGGCGCAAATCATACATACACGTGTAAGTTCTTAGGAGCACAAAGCTGTTCCAAGTGTGTTCTAATCTAAATATAGCTTTAAGAGACAGCTAATGGTTTAAAAGAGCAGTATTAACTGGACACAATCTCAACAAGGAAGGATGTGAGAGTCTCGTGAGGTCTCTTATAGGAAGTGGGGTGAACAACAAGGCACAAACTGTATATTCTTGGCTCAGCTCCTGAAGATATATAAGGGTCCCCCTAGAAGAAGGTGACATCCAACCTCCCTCACATCCTGAGACTCCCTCCTCACCTCTCCTGAGTCCTCTCTACTGACACCATGGGCTGCTGTGGTTGTGGAAGTTGTGGTGGCTGCGGTGGTGGCTGTGGTGGCTGCTGTGGTGGTGGCTGCGGTGGTGGCTGCAGTGGCAGCTGCAACAGCTGCAGGTGCTACCGGGTGGGCTGTTGCAGCAGCTGCTGCCCCTGCTGCTGTGGCTGCTGTGGGGGCTGCTGCAGCGTCCCCGTGGTCTGCTGCCACCGCCGCACCTGCAGCTGCCACTCGTGTGGGAAGGGCTGTTGCCAGCAGAAGAGCTGCTGCTGCCAGCAGAAGTGCAGCTGCCAGAAACAATGCTGCCACTAGGTGAGCTGGTCTGCAGGTGCTGCTGCCCATCTGCTTGTTCCCACTGCTGAGACTTCTCTCCATCCATCCATCTGTACTGTGCTCTCTCTTTGGCACCTGGGCTTTATGGTACTTCCCTCTGGTTCTCATGCTCTGACTTTAAGTATCCTTTTCCATTTTTTAATATAGTCACACATGGGTATTTTATTCAAAGTCATCCAGGAAAAATGATGGAAGACATTTTTCTTACTAAGCTCAGCAAAATGAGGTAATGATTCTCACTTTTTTTGTGAAATTCTTTTCTGTCTTTGCCTTGTCTTCTTGTTTTTACCATAAATATCTGTCCTTCCTGTGGCCATAGAGTTTTTTTAATAGATGATGTCCTAAAAATGTCTTAATAAAATACAAAAATAAATTCTGAACGTTTGCTCTTGTTTTATCCTTAGAGATATTCTTATTAAAGTGGTATTAATTATAGTTTCCCATGGCATGGGGCTGTCCTGGATACAAGAATAATTATGCCCTGGTGTGGTTTACACTTTTATTTACTCTACAGTCCAGCCGTACACAAATAACCATGAACACAAGACAGAATAACAATGAACATACCAGGAGACCATGATGTCATGTATCATGGCAGGAGGGACTCCTCATTGTAGGGTGAGAAAAGGGGTGCAACGAGTAGTGTGACTTCAAGAAAGAGATGGCATTTTGAGCTGTTTTGCAGAATTAGTAAGATTGTGACAAGTGGAGATAGTTAGAACTGGACATGGAACAACAGACTGGTTCCAAATAGGAAAAGGAGTACGTCAAGGCTGTATATCATCACCCTTCTTATTTAACTTATATGCAGAGTACATCATGAGAAACGCTGGACTGGAAGAAACACAAGCTGGAATCAAGATTGCCGGGAGAAATATCAATCACCTCAGATATGCAGATGACACCACCCTTATGGCAGAAAGTGAAGAGGAGCTAAAAAGCCTCTTGATGAAAGTGAAAGTAGAGAGTGAAAAAGTTGGCTTAAAGCTCAACATTCAGAAAACAAAGATCATGGCATCTGGTCCCATCACTTCATGGGAAATAGATGGGGAAACAGTAGAAACAGTGTCAGACTTTATTTTGGGGGGCTCCAAAATCACTGCAGATGGTGACTGCAGCCATGATTAAAAGACACTTACTCCTTGGAAGAAAAGGTATGACCAACCTAGATAGTATATTCAAAAGCAGAGACATTACTTTGCCGAGTAAGGTCCGTCTAATCAAGGCTATGGTTTTTCCTGTGGTCATGTATGGATGTGAGAGTTGGACTGTGAAGAAAGCTGAGCGCCGAGGAATTGATGCTTTTGAAGTGTGGTGTTGGAGAAGACTCCTGAGGGTCCCTTGGACTGCAAGGAGGTCCAACCAGTCCTTTCGAAGGAGATCAACCCTGGGATTTCTTTGGAAGTAATGATGCTAAAGCTGAAGCTCCAGTACTTTGGACACCTCATGCGAAGAGTTGACTCATTGGGAAAGACTCTGATGCTGGGAGAGATTGGGGGCAGGAGGAGAAGGGGATGACCGAGGATGAGATGGCTGGATGGCATCACTGACTTGATGGCCGTGAGTCTGAGTGAACTCCGAGAGATGGTGATGGACAGGGAGGCCTGGCGTGCTGCAGTTCTTGGGGTTGCAAAGAGTTGGACACCACTGAGCGACTGAACTGAACTGAACTGAAACAGCACGTTGAGAATTGACTTTGGAGGGGCTGTAATAGGAACTGTGCCATTTTGAGGAAGTTCTCGCTGGACGGAGGTGGTGAGTGGAATATGAGTGGTTTGGGCTCTAGTAATGTCCGCTGGACTTGCTGATAAACCCAGTGCATGTGTGTGAGGGAAACAGGAGTCCAGGTGGCATCAGTGTCTTTTAGGCCGGTGCAAAAGGATGAGATTGCTGTTAACTGAGGGTAATCAGAAAGGGATGTTTGTGACAAATGCCTCTTTTTGAGGAAGAGTTAGAGTTCAGTTTCAACTATGAAAAGCTTAAGTTATCAACTGTCTTCCATCCTATAATTATGCCCCTTGGTAATACTGTGGAGAGATCAGCAAAGGTTTCATAGGAAATTTGAAAGCCATGTCTGGCTTCAACATGGTGGCTTCAAGCTACCTTCAGGTTACTGCTCCTTTGATTTGGGTCCACCAGTGAAAATGAAAGTTGCTCAGTCATGCCCGACTCTTTGTGACCCCATGGACTGTAGCCTGCCAGGCTCCTCTGTCCATGGAATTCTCCAGGCCAGAATACTGGAGTGGGTAGCCTTTCCCTGATCTAAGGGATCTTCCCAACCCGGGGATTGAACCCAGGTCTCCCACATGGCAGGCTGATTCTTTACCAGCTGAGCTACCAGGGTCCACCACTAGATAAGCATTTATCCTGATCTTGCAGAGGCAGATAGCGAGGTTCATTCAGGGAACAGCTGTTTGACAGGGATTTTAGCTGTGTTTATGGAGAACTGTGTGGGCCACCCTATTTCTTTTCTTGGTGTGGGGAGTGTGTGTGTGTTCACACTCTTGTTCAAGCCCATATTTGCAAATGATTTGGAGCAGTCATTTCAAAGGAAAGATGTCCCAGGTCAGTTTTACCCTCAGAGAGGAAGGGAAGGACCATTAACATGAAGAAGCAGAGTTGGGCACTTTTCAGCAGAGGCATAATCTTTATGTCCCATACATTGTTGTTGTTGTTGAGTCGCTCAGTTGCATCGGACTCTTTGCGGCCCCATGGACTGCAGCACGCCAGGCCTCCCTGTCCCTCGCCATCTCCCAGCGTTTGCCCAAGTTTATGTTCATTGCATTGGTGATGCTGTCCAGCTAATTTATCCTCTGACACCCCTTTCTTCTTCTGCCTTCAATCTTTCCCAGCATTAGGGACTTTTCCAATGAGCTGTCTGTGTGCATCAGATGACCAAAGTACTCTAGCTTCAGCATCATCCTTCCAGTGAATATTCAGGATTGAATTCCGTTAAGATTGACTGATTTGTTCTCCTTGCTTCCCAAGGGACTTTCAAGAGTCTTCTCCAGCACCACAGTGTGAAGCCATCCATTCTTTGGAATTCTGCCTTCTTTATGATCCAGCTCTCACAGCCGTATGTGACCACTGGGAAGACTATAGCCTTGACTATAGGGACCCAGGTCTCCCGCATTGCAGGCGGATTCTTTACCATATGAGCCTCCAGACAAGCTGAAGAATACTGGAGTGGGTAACCTATCCCTTCTCCAGGGGAATTTCCCGACGCAGGAATCGAACTGGGGTCTCCTGTATTGCAGGCAGATTCTCTACCAGCTGAGTTACCCAGGAAGTCCATCCCATACATATGATACTTGAAATGCTCCAGGTATCTGGTGGTACAGATGTTGGTTTATTGAGTTCTGAAGTAATTGTCCTGCTGTGAACTCTGGGTTTGGAGGCAAGACCACATCTGTGTGGGTGAGAACAAAGTGGGATTTACCCTGAAGGGAGCAGGTTTTCCCACAGTCCCTACTTAGACCTGAGCTAGAATAATATCAGGGCAAGGCCCCAGCCAGTGTGGGACAATTTTCCTTTCACTGGAGTCTAATTGTGGTTTGTGCCTGGATTCCAAGGGGAGCAAAGGTGCCTGAGGGCATTTCTGTGGGAGGAGGGGAGCTGGCTGGTGCTCCCTCCAGACACCAGTAGTGGAATGGTGGGGGTCACAGAGGCATCCAGGAGTAAAGAGCATGGCTGCATTGGTATGATTTTAAATCCCTTTCTGTTGTCCTTGTACCTTTAGTAGAGACTAGCTTGGTTGTCATCTGGAGTCTGAAAGGTTGTGGGGAATTAAAAGAAGACCCTGCTCCACCTCTGGGACAGAGGAGGGGAGGTGGGTATGGATGGTGTAAAAGTAGTGGATGCCCGAAGGGCACCCTCAGCCCAGCAGGGCAAGGATCCACCAGAGTGGGTCAGAAGCAGCAAAGAGGGTCTGCGGTGAGGAGGCTGAAAGTGGAGGAATGTGGGTGGGTGCCGTGAGGAGGGACAGCTGAGTAGGTGACCTGGCACCCTAGGGATCTCTTACAACAAGTGGAGGTGGGAACGTGCAGAGGTGTAGGGCAGCGTGGCAGTGACTACCAGAGGGATGCGATTCCAACACAAAACTGGGGCGGACCCAGCCATTACCCTACATGACACGACCATGACCGTGGAGGTTGATGGACATGTGACCCTGCTCTAACTAGAGGCCTGAACAGTTGGGTGGCTAAAGCATGTTGCTACAGTTTGTCCTTGTTTGGAATATGCTGTGGGCTATTTTATAGGGAACTTCAGCTTTGTACACATGCAAGTACAGGTAGGGTGAGTCTGAGAGTCAGAGGTGCTTGATGGTCATCTAGGAACTATTGTAATAGTTGCAGGTAGCACAATTTATTTGGCCAAATGCCTATGAGTGAACTTTAAAACACTTATTTATCTAGTTTATTTGTCTGCGCTGGGTCTTAGCAGTGGCATGCGAACTCATAGTTGTGGCATGTGGGATCTAGTTCCCTGACCAGGGATGGAACTTGGGCTCCCTGAATAAGGGCTTGAAGTCTTAGCCACTGGACAACCAGGGAAGTCTCCTTATAAGTGAACTTTTAATGTTGTCATGAATGTGCAAACAGAACACTCCCCACACGGGGTCAGATTCCCAGGGTTCAGTTCTCAGCTTTAACGCTGACTCATTTGTGCAATACCTTCACCTTTCTGGTCTCCTATTCCTCAAGTGAAAATGGATGTTGCTCAGCTGTGTCCGACTCTTTGCAACCCCATGGACTGTAGCCTGCCAGGCTCCTCTGTCCATGCATTTCTCCAGGTCAGAATACTGGAGTGGGTACCTGTTCCCTTTTCCAGAGGATCTTCCCAACCCAGGGATCGAACCCAGGTTTCCTGCATTGCAGGTGGATTCTTTAACATCTGAACCAATGAAAATGATAATAATAATATTAATATCTGATCCATATGGTTATTATGCAGATTAAAAGAGTCAAGCCCCAGCGCAAAATAAGCACTCCATCAATGTTAACTATATATTACATCTTTTCTCTCTTCTGATTATTTCCTTTGAACAAATTCCTAGGGATGGTATTACTATATCAAAGATTATCTATGGTTTACACAGTGATGAAAGTTAACTGAATAACCCTCTATAGAATGTACATCAGTCATTCTCACCCACTTTGTATGATGCTTGCTTTATACTCTGCAACCAACACCAGAGAGTATTAAAGCAATGTTTTGTTACTATAGCAGATGAAAAGATCAATACTTTTCCTGATTATTAGTGAGGGTGAGCATCTTTTTCCAACTGTACACTATTTGTTGATCTTTGTATTTTTAAACTGTTTATTGTAAAGAAACTTTAAGCATGTAATGAACTCCCAACTCTCCAGCTTCAACGGTGATACTGTTGCAGATTTCTAAATGCATAATGATAATTTAATCATACAGTCCTCACTTCTGTCCTGAATGTGTTTGGAGACAAGCCTCTCTTATCTGGGTGTGTCTCCTTAGGAATCTGAGAGATTGTTGTAGGTCTATTTCTGTGACTATAGAAGATCTCAAAGGATAGCACCTATTGGAATTTAAAAACATGCAGGAAATAAGGTAAGTGTGAATCGTTTAATGACACCTATTGTTGTTATTGTTGTTTAGTTTCTAAGTCATGTCCGACCCTTTGCAACCCCATGGACTGTAATCTACCAGGCTTCCCTGTGTGTGGGATTTCCCAGGCAAGACTGCTGGAGTGGGTTGCCATTTCCTTTTCCAGAGGATCTTCCTGACCAGGGATTGAACCCCATGTCTCCTGCATTGGCAGGCGAATTCTTTTCCACTGAGGCACCAGGAAGGCCAATGCCATCTATAGACTGAGCTGATTTTGTGGCATAAGAATCCATGGGTTGCCCCCCAAATTATTTTACCCACTAGGAATCTGGAGCCATTGAAGTCTTTGGTCAATTGAAAATCAGACACTTGCATCCAACACAGCAGGAAGGGAGCCACTATCAGGCTTTCTTTGCCTCTGTTTTCCCTGGAATCCCTCAGCCCCAGTACCGAGGAAGTTGTGGTTGGACATCCAGAAAGGCCAGCAAAGAGGAAGAACTCAGAGCATCGCTTCCCCTGGCTCAGTGCTCCCCAGGGCACTAATATTGCTCAGCTGTGATGTCACAGGAAGCTCCAATGGTGGCAGTGCCATCACAGGCGTACCATTGAAAGCCCGCAGGGAGCCAGCATATCAGGTCCTCTTCCTGAAACCTCCCTGCATGGGTGCTAAGTAATTTGAGTCATGTCCAACTCTTTGCCACGCTATGGACTGTAGTCTGCCAGGCTCCTCTGTCCAAAGGAATCTCCAGGCAAGAATACTGGAATTGATTGCTGTGCCCTCCTCGAGGGTATCTTTTCCAACCCAGGGATAGAACCCACATCTCTTTACATCTCCCGCACTGGCCGGCAGGTTCTTTACCACTAGCGTCACCTGGGGAAGCCCCAAACCTTCCTAGTCCCCTTTGTTCCCCTACAGTTACTCGGCCAACACCTCATGTATACCTCATTGTTAACACATTTCTCTTGATGGTATATTATAGTTTTTTAGGTAAATTTCAGTTTACATAATTGACCTTGTACACTGTAGCTTGCCTTTATGAAACACTTAATAGATCTGAAATCATTCTTTCTCAGTTCATGGAGATCTATTTCTTTTATTTTTTTGACAACTGGGCAGGATTCTGTTTTATAGAGAGAAATTGAATCTGATTTCAGGGCTTCCTTGGTGGCTCAGATGGTAAAGAATCTGTCTGCAATGCAGGAGGCATGAGTTCTATCCCTGGGTTAGGAAGATCCCCTGAGGAAGGGAATGGCTCTGTTCGGTTCAGCTTAGTCATGTCAGACATTTTGCGACCCCATCTACTGCAGCACACCAGGCTTCCCTGTCCATCACCAACTCCTGGAGCATGCTCAACCTCCTGTCCATCAAGTTGGTGATGCCATCCAACCATCTCATCCTCTGTCATCCCCTTCTCCTCCCACCTTCAACCTTTCCCAGCAATCAGGGTCTTTTCCAGTGGGTCAGTTCTTCACATCAGGTGGCCAAAGTATTGGAGCTTCAGCTTCAGCCTCAACCCTTCCAATGAATATTAGGACTGATTTCCTTTAGGATTGATTTGGTTTGATCTCCTTGCTGTCCAAGGGACTCTCAAGAGTCTTCTCCAAGACCACAGTTCAAAAGCATCAATTAGTCACTGCTCAGCTTTCTTTGGGATGAGGAGCCTGGTGGGCTGCCGTCTATGGGGTCGCACAGAGTTGTACACAACTGAAGTGATTTATCAGCAGCAGTAGCAGCAGCAGCTTTCTTATAGTCCAACTCTCACATCCGTACCACTACTCAAAAAACCATAGCCTTGACTAGACAGAT
>NW_017216253.1:0-13315 GCF_001704415.2 Capra hircus
AAAAAACTCAAATAGCCAAACATCTGAGAAAAAGATTGGAACTGCGAGGAATTACCTGCCTGACTTCAGGCATCGAATACAAAGCCACAGTCACAAGACAGGTATGGTACTGCACAAGACAGAAATATAGATCAATGGAAAAAAATAGAAAGCCCAGAAATAAAGCCCACACGCACCTATGGACCTTATCTTTGACAAAGGGGGCAAGAATATACAATAGAGAAAAGACAATCTCTTTAACAAGTGGTGCTGGAAAACTAGTCAACCACTTGTAAAAGAATGAAACTAGATCACTCTCTAACACCATACACAAAAAATAAACTCAAAATGGATTAAAGATCTAAACGTAAGACCAGAAACTATAAAACTCTTAGAGGAGAACATAGGCAAAACACTCTCAAACATAAATCACAGCAGGATCCTCTATGATCCACCTCCCAAAATACTGGAAATAAAAGCAAAAATTAAAAACTGGGACCTAATTAAAATTAAAAGCTTCTGCACAACAAAAGAAACTATAAGCAAGGTGAAAAGACAGCCTTCAGAATGGGAGAAAATAATAGCAAATGAAGCAACTGACAAACAACTAATCTCAAAAATATAAAAACAACGCCTGCAGCTCAATTCCAGAAAAATAAACGACCCAATCAAAAAATGGGCCAAAGAACTAAACAGACATTTCTCCAAAGAAGACATACGGATGGCTAACAAACACATGAAAAGATGCTCAACATCACTCATTATCAGAGAAATGCAAATCAAAACCACAATGAGGTATCATTTCATGCCAGTCAGAATGGCTGCGATCCAAAAGTCTACAAGCAATAAATGCTGGAGAGGATGTGGAGAAAAGGGAACCCTCTTACACTGTTGGTGGGGATGCAAACTAGTACAGCCACTATGGAGAACAGTGTGGAGATTCCTTAAAAAACTGGAAATAGAACTGCCATATGACACAGCAATCCCACTGCTGGGCATACACACCAAGGAAACCAGAATTGAAAGAAACACGTGTACCCCAATGTTTATCGCGGAACTGTTTATAATAGCCAGGACATGGAAGCAACCTAGATGTCCATCAGCGAGACGAATGGATAAGAAAGCTGTGGTACATATACACAATGGAGTATTACTCAGCCATTAAAAAGAATACATTTGAATCAGTTCTAATGAGGTGGATGAAACTGGAGCCTATTATACAGAGTGAAGTAAGCCAGAAAGAAAAACACCAATACAATATACTAATGCATAAGTATGGAATTTAGAAAGATGGTAACAATAACCATGTATGCGAGACAGCAAAAGAGACACAGATGTATAGAACAGTCTTTTGGACTCTGTGGGAGAGGGGCGGGGCGGGGGATGATTTGGGAGAATGGCATTGAAACATGTATAATATCATATAAGAAACGACTCACCAGTCTAGGTTTGATGCAGGATACAGGATGCTTGGGGCTGGTGCACTGGGATAACCTAGAGGGATGGTATGGGGAGGAAGGTGAGAGTGGGGTTCAGGGTTGGGAACACGTGTACACCCGTGGCAGATTCATGTTGATGTATAGCAAAACCAATATAATATTGTAAAATAATTAGCCTCCAATTAAAATAAATAAATTTAAATTTTAAAAAATCATGGTCTGTGTCCCAGTAACCAGACTCCATCAATTAATCCTAACACATTTGCCTCAGAATGAAGAACCCAACCTCTATTATGTGGCAATGCTCTAGAATTCCATCATTCCGTGTCTTTCAGGATTGTTTACCATGCTGATGAGTTGCCTAATTTATAATTTTAACCTTGGACTCCACTGGAAAGCTCCAGATGCAGGTAATATGCACCCAAAGGCTTCAGTTGGGAGTTTCAGAAGCTCAGACTCAGTATGACCAAATCTGAACTTGAACTTCCCTGCTCCTTCAGTGCAACTGAGTCAGTAAAAGGTGTCACCATAAATCCAGACGGGTGCTTAAGCTGGGAAATCAGAGAATCCACTCTGACCAATCCCTCTTCATGTCCAATTCAGAACCAAGTCATGTGGATCCTGATTCAAACATACCAGAGAGTGTACACTGCTCTTCATCATGTCTGTCACCAAGTTGTGTGTGTGGTCTGTGTCTGTCTGTGCGTGTGTGTGTGCCTGTGTGTGTGTTAGTCGCTCAGTCGCGTCCAACTCTTTGTGACCCCATGTTCTGCAGCCTGCCAGGTTCCTCTGTCCATGGAATTCTTGAGGCAAGAATAGCAGAGTGGGTTGCCGCGCCCTCCTCCATGGGATCTTCCTGATCCAGGTATTGAACATGGGTCTTCTGCACTGCAGGTAGATTCTTTACCCATCTGAGACACCATCTCAATTACAAGGGCTTTCTAACTAGTCTCCTCTCTTGTATGGTTTGCTCTTCACAGGGTTTCCACAGGCAGGCAAAGTGGTTTCATAAACATAATCTGATCAAGTTATTCCCTTGATTAAACCCATCAATGGGTTCCCACTGTCCTTATAGGTCCTTCAGGGTTTCTGGGAACTGATGCCTTCTCTTCATCTTGTACTGTGCTCCCTCATGTTCACTAAGTCCTACCATAGCAACCTCATTTTAGCTTCTCAAAGGCACTAAACTTTGTCCCACTTTGGAGACCTTTCACACCAAGACCACCATTGACTAAAACATTTTTCTAAGTGTGTGTTGTTACTGTTCAGTCACTCAGTAATGTCTGACTCTTTGCAACCCCATGGACTGCAGCATGCCAGGCTTCCCTACCCTCCACTATCTCCTGGAGTATGCTCAAGTTCATATCCACTAAGTGCCTGACAACTAGCCAACTTTCATTTACCCTTCAGGTTCCAGTTCAAATATCCTTTCTTGAAAACGTCTTTCTCCGATGTACCAATAAAAACTAACATCTATCACAGTTTTTCACTTTCATAGTTATTTATGTGAATATTTGCTGGTTCACTCCTAAACTGTATCCTAGGAAGTCAAGGACCACTCCTATTTTGATCAAGGCTGGCATCTTGTAGGTGCTCAAGCGCTATTTTAAAGCATCTTCTATAAAAGGTTAATTCATCAAAGAACCATAAAGTTAAACAGACTGCAGAGAACTTGCCCATGGACAGTCTGTGGGGTTCTTGCTGGAATAAAGCCCTTGGAAAACAGCTTTTCTCACCCAACCTTCCAAACTCCACAGGTCAAAGGCACAGCAGGATTCTTGATGACTTACACAAACTCACCTCAGGAGTGCCAGACCTTCTTCTTCCCTTTGGCTTCACTCTCAAATAATATGAACATTTCTTATTAAAAAGGAAAAGAGCATCTAAGGTATTTTATTAGGAGTATTTGTTCAGTGAAGTTTACACAGCTTGTGGAGAATTATTCAGCAGGAAATTAAACCTCCGTAATTCTGAATTTTCCCTTTGCTTTCAATTGGCAAAGCTTCCTGGCACACCACTCTCCCCTCTAGAACATTCGTTATACCACATCCGCCACCAAAATGTGCTTTCTGAGCCAAATCACAAAACAGGTTAGACAGGATGACTCTCTGGAGGTCTAAGATACTGGGTTGTTAGATAGGCTATGAACATACCATTAGGGCATTCAGATATGACCAGCAATTAATGCCTAGGTTTTGCATGACCATTTGAAGTTTACAAAGTATTCACATAAGATAATGGATTAATAAGAGAAATTTCTCTTGTGTCATCTATATGAATATGCTATCTGATTTGAGCCTCCTAATAATTTTATGAGACTGATCTTATAACTATTTTACTAGTGAGATTAAGCAGCTTGGCGTGGCTTTAAAAACTTGTCTACAATGACAGAACTAGTGCTCCAGACATAGAATTCAAAATTAGAGCATCTGACAATTTTTTTTAATCATCCCTTGGTGCTTTTCTTCAACAGGAATCATTATTTGGCTGTTTCATTTAGAGAAGAGAATTGACTTCATCTAGACACAAAAAGTCTCAATAGAGAATGGATTTGTATGTTAAACAAACAACACAAGTGGCAAGCAGAAGACATAAGAGATGCGGGTTCGATTTCTGGGTCAGGAAGCTCCCCTAGAGAAGGAAATGGCAACTCACTCCAGTATTCTTGCCTAGAGAATCCCGTGGGCAAAGGAATCTTGCAGGTTACAGTCCATAGAATCGAAAAGAGTCAGACACAACAGAAGAGAAATTAGCAAGCACACAAGACACCATAGATTGCTTCATGTACCATTATTTTTCTGCATTTAGAAAGATAAAATGAATACTATTCCAATAACTCAGAGTAAACCAATGATGAGATGAATCCCAATTTTAAAAATTTTTTTTAAACTCTGCATTTAGAATCTATGAAATATATAAGAAATGTAGATCGATATGACAGGAACATTTTTATTCCTCAGGTATCTTTAGAAATTTGTATCTGTTTTATGTTCCTTTTGCTAAAATCTTAATTTAAGCATTCATCTTTCTCCCCCTGGACAATTAATATGTCAAACTTAGCATTTTTCCATCTCAGTTCTCTCTTCAATTCATTCTCAGTATTGCTGTCAGACTAACCTTCCTAAAACATAGCTCTGAAAATATCTTGCACAGACTAAAGATTCTCACTGATTTCCTACCTTTTGTTGTTATTCAGTCACTCAGTCTTTGAGACCCCATGGACTGCAGTATGCCAGGCCTCCTTGTCCTTCA
This sequence comes from Capra hircus, assembly GCF_001704415.2. Taxonomy (NCBI): domain Eukaryota; kingdom Metazoa; phylum Chordata; class Mammalia; order Artiodactyla; family Bovidae; genus Capra; species Capra hircus. The sequence continues at coordinate 4,671 of NW_017216253.1, forward strand.
CTATGTCCCAAAGTTTGCTCAAACTCATCTCCATTGAGTCGATGATGTCATTCAACCATCTCATCCTCTGCTGTCCCCTTCTCCTCCTGTCCTCAGTCTTTCCCAGCATCAGAGTCTTTTCCAATGAGCTGGCTCTTTGAATCAGGTGGCCAAAGTACTGGAGCTTCACCTTCAGCATCAGTCCTTCCAATGAATATTCAAGGTTGATTTCCTTTAGGATTGACTGGTTTGATCTTCTTGCTGTCCAAGGGACTCCCAAAAGTCTTCTCCAGCACCACAGTTAGAAAGCATCAATCTTAGTGCTCAGCCTTCTTTAACGGTCCAATTCTCATCCATACATGACTACATGAAAAACCATAGTTCTGACTATACAGGCCTTTGTTGGCAAAGTGATATCTCTGCTTTTTAATACTCTCTAGGTTTGTCATAGCCTTTCTTCTTCTCTAAACTCCTTAAATGAGAGTCCAAGGCACTTTACAATCAGCCCCAACCTACTTCTATAATCCGTCTTTCTTTGTGTCTCAGTGTGTATCTTACCTACACTCTTAGCTTCTCACCATTCTTCAAGACACCATACATGGAGAGGTGAACATTCTGTTTGCTCAGTATTATTAGTATCTCTCTCTCAGCCAAAAATCTCCTTTGTTGGTAAACTCTTATGCATTCTTCAAGATTCGGGTCAAATGAAATATTCTTTACAAAACATTCTCCACCCAATTCCAGGCAGTTGGAAGAGCTGTATGAGAGAATTGGTCATTATTTACCCTAATCCCTTTTAGAGATGTGGGGGAAAAAAAGACCCAAACAAGTTAAATATTTTGCCCAACATCATACAGCAAATTGATGCAACATTGGCACAGGAATTCATGGTCCCTCATTTTGAGTCCACTTTTTCCTCCACTTACCTGGACATAAAAGAAAAAATTAGAGTGAAGGTAAAACCCACGACCACACCTGGTCAGCAACTCTCCATAGTTAACCTCTAGCAGGCATTTTTGGGTTTGATTTTGTAAAAAGTAATTTAAATATTTTTATCATTGCTTCATGTGATATGGAGGTAGGACATGGAAATAGGATATGCAGGTTGGAAATGGAAAAATCAATCAACTATTCATATTATGCAGAAATTGTTCAAACATGTAGAATGTTAAGACTATCAATTAATTGATAGGATTAGGTTTGCCATTTTATTTTTATAAATAAATGAATATTTTTTCAGAATGTGTCTGAGTCCAAGAGTGAGAAAAAATAATGTTCTATTTCAGACTAAAAGATAAAGGTGTTTGAAAGTCTGTATTACTAACTGATTGAATTCCTAATATCCTACACAGACCACCAGCAGACAAAATAATGTTCTGTAATGTCAATTACAAGTAGATTCAAATCTTTTGGTTACTTTAAGTCTCAAAACAATAATGCTTGCCTCACCAAACCTGGTTCGGATTAAATAAAACTTCTGTATTTTGTGTGTTTTGAATGCCTATCACAGTGACTAAAATAATTAAGTTTCAAGGGTTAGCTCCTTAATGTGTATCCTACTGAGAGAGATCAAACTATGGTCGATTTTAGGTTAAATCCATTGTTAAACTACCAATGCAGTTAAAGAAATTTTATTTAATTTAATACATCTGAAAAAACACAGAGCTTTGGTATAAATTCCCCAGTGAAAGTAATGTTATCCTATTTATGTAATACACACGTGTTCACTTTCAGAATGGGTGGGTGGCATTGCCACCAAAAGTCATAGCTTTTGGTTATTGACCCCCAGCTGAAAAATGGATCAACTGGGCAAATAGAAAAGCAAACAAATGTACAACTATAAATACATACACACACATACACACACACACCCAGAAATAGAGAGAGATCAAAGGCAGAGCATAGCTACCCAGGAGACACACCAAGAAGATTCACATTGGGACAAGCAAGATCAAGCACCAAGAAGACCTATTCAGGACTTCCAACCATATCTGGAGAGAAATCAAAGGCTGAATCTTTGGCTATTGCATTTCAAAATAAATAAAGGCTCCTCTACTTCCTTCACAAAAGACCAGCCAAGCTAAATTTATGCTGTAGAATATTACCCTCGGAGCTGTCCCTGGAAGAAACCCTTTTAACTCTCATACTGCTCTTTGTTTTGGATCCAAATCTTTTGCCTTTGCCCACACAGCCATTAGCAGACAAATTAGAAAAGCATTCAATCAAAAAATACTTACTGAGCAAAATGGTACAAAGTGCTATACTAGGGGAAGTGCCAGTCTCTTAAACTGTTCTGAACTCCCTCTATTATTAGTTTCTCCTTTAAGGTTAAACATTGCCTTTCTTTCTTTTAAAGATTCCCCCTTTAGGTGTCAAATTACTGGCGTTAAGAATAAGACATTCAATTGACACTGTCTTTCTAGAAGAGAATCGCCGACATTCAAGAGCATAGACTGGAAGAGGTAATAAAACATATTAAAAGAGAAGAGAAAAGAAAGGTAGAAAGAGAACCTAGAAACAATACATCTGACTTTAGTGAAGTTATATATTGTGTAATATTGAGCCAAATTAAAGATAGATTTTATCTGTATACTAACTTCAACTAATGCAGACAGCTCTGTGCTAAGAATTGTGAACCCATTTCTGGATAAGAGAAGAGAGTTAGAGTGGTGGCACCCACAATGTGTATCCCCTAACCTTACTATAAATGAACAGCACAGTGTTAGGAGCCAGAGAGTCTAGATTTGAATTTGGGCTCTGCCGCTTTCCTGACCACTTCCCTGGTGGTTTAGATAATAAAAAATCTGCCTGAAATGCACGAGACCTACATTCAATCCCTGGGTTGGGAAGATCCCCTTGGAGAAGGAAATGGCAACCCACTCCAGTATTCTTGCCTGGAAAATCCCAAGGACAGAGGAACCCGGCAGACTACAGTCCACAGAGTTGCAAAGAGTTGGACACGACTGAGCAACTAACACACTTTTCTGCCACTTACAAGCTCTAATCCTGTGCATATCACTATACCTCTCTGATTTTGATTTCTTTATCCATGAAACAAAATACAAGAATATTATTATAATTGGTTAGGTTACTGTTGCAAAATATTTAGCCTCTGACTAAGTAAATTCATTATCAGATATTATGTGGCTAGGGCTTCCCAGGTGGTGCTAGTGGTAAAGTACCCTTCTGTGAACGCAGAAGACATAAGAGACTCGGGTTTGGTCTCTGGGTTGGGAAGATCCCCTGGAGGAGGGCATGGCAACCCACTCCAGTACTCTTGCCTGGAGAATCCCATGGACAGAGTAACCTAGTGGGCTACAGTTCATGGGATCACAAAGAGTCAGAAGTGATGACTGAAGTGACTGAGCACACGCACTTTAAGTGGCTTACAAAATCATAAGAAACCTGGAAAAGCCAACTCTAGGCTGACTTCCTGAAACACTTCCTAGCCCCAGCATCACACTGCCTGTGCCATGAAGGCAACAGAGCTGTCAGGAGCAGCTAAAGAAGGCGCGCTATAATGAAACCACCAACCAAAACCATCGTGCCTGAGCCACAGCCCTACTCAGCAAAATGAATGTCTGCTGCCTGCTCTTTTCCCTCCTTAACTTGTTTCTGAATCAAAATTTCCCAGGAGTTCCTCTCATTGCTAGAATCCAAATCGTATTCAGACCTCTAACTTCAAGGGAGTGGGAGACCCTGAGATGCTGGGCTTACAGCACATTCAGTTCAGGAGGGCACTGTTGGTAAGGTTATTTGGGGGCATTGAGCAGATGCCCCTTGAGGAATAGGACCATGGTACTCCAGCTGCCAAGATCATTTGTAGCTGACATTTTCCAGCTAAAAAGTGTTTCTCTGGGAATTACTATCCATCAATGGTAGAGAGCTACCTCACTCAAGAGCAAGCCCACTCCCAGGGGCACAATACTTCTAATTACTGATCCATATGAGGGTATGGGGCTTTCCCAGGTGGCTTAGTTGTAAAGAACCTGCCAGCCAAGCAGGAGACACAGGTTCAGTCCCTCGGTATGGATGATCCCCTGGAGAAGGAAGTGGCCACCCAGTCCAGTATTCTTGACTGGAAAATCCCATGGACAGAGGAGCCTGGCAGGCTATTGTCCATGGGGTCTCAGAAGAGTTGGACATGATTCAGCCACTAAACAACAAAATGAGGATATGAGGTCACAAAGAGTCAGACATGATTGAGCCACTGAGTGCACGCGTGCGCGCGCACACACACACACACATAAATACATGAGGGTATAAAGAACCAGACTCTTTGCCTCAAGGCAGTATATCTCTATAGGTCATCCCAGCTCCAGAAGTCCTCGTGTAATTAATTGGCTGAATCCTTCATGGTGATGGCTTCGAGGTTTAATTCCTTTCTCTGTCCATTTCTCCGTGCTTTACTCTTCACAGCTATTGATCTCATGGTTACTTTAATACCAACTTCCTGAATATGAATATTCACCTTAGAATCTATTTCCTGCGGAACTGATGCAAGACAAACATGTTAGAAGTAGATGGAATAAAAGCTGAGCAAGCCAGCACTCAATATTCACTGTAATTTTTATTAAGAATATGAAATGGTATAATACATATGAAAAAAACATCTCTAAGATCTCACATAGTGTCTGGTCCAGGGTGAGCTAATCTATATTTTCTTAGTAATAATAGATATAGTTAACATTTATTGCCTGGAGGAGGGCATGGCAACCCACTCCAGTATTCTCGCCTGGAGAATCCCCATGGACAGAGAAGCCTGGCGGGCTACAGTCCACGGGGTCGCAAAGAGTCAGACACAACTGAGTGACTAAGCACAGCACACAGAACATTTATTGAGCACTGACTATATTTTTCAAGTATGATTCTGTTATTTGCAACTCATTTCATTCTCATCATAAGCTTAGGAAGTACATACTATTATCCATTTTACAAATGAAGTAAATAAGGCACAAATAGGTTTATTTCAATGTTAAATAGATGTAAGTGGCAGAGTTAGGATTTGAACACAATTGTCTAATTTTAACCTACATAATTTTAGCCTACAGAGTCTGTATTCTTGACCACCTTTCTGTAGTCTCTGCTTTGACATTTCAAAAACATGTTAAGAAGAAGAAAAAGAGACTAAGAGTTTTTTTTTTTAATGTTACTATTTTTTAAAACTGTATCAAGGTAACAAAAAAATTGACAGTATATAGGTTTACCAATGCTGCATGGAAAAAAAAGCTATTATCATATATCTTTAGCAAGACTATAAGTAAATAAGGGCTTCTCTGCCTGCAATGCAAGAGACACAGGAGATCCAGATTCGATCCCTGGGTTGGGAAGATCCCCTAGAGAAGGGAATGGCAACCCACTCTAGTATTCATGCCTAGAGAATTCCATGGACAGGGGAGCCTGGCTGGCTACTATAGTCCATAGGGTCAAAAAGAGTCAGACACAACTGAAGTGACTGGTCTCCAAAAATAGAAGAGAATAATATATCTCTTTTAAGCCAGTAAATGTGTGTTAATTGCTTCAATGGAAACCAGAAACTAACACAGAGACATAGAAAAGTGTGGTATTTGCAGTATTATGTGGAAGCATCTATTGCAGAATTAAGAGTTAGATCTGCTAGTGATTACAGGTTAATCGGTAGAATCTAATGGACTCTGACAATTCTGGCCTTGGACTTGGAGACTCCCTATCATCATCTATTTCAATACAGGGGACAGTTAACTGGTGAGGAATGAAACTCAAAAATACATTGGGTTGGCCAAAAAGTTCATTTGGGTTAAGACATTATGGAAAAACTCAAATGAAGTTTTTTGCCAAGTCAATAATAAATGTGTACTTTTTCACCTGGAGAAGGAAACGGCAGCCCACTCCAGTATTCTTGCCTGGAAAATCCCATGGACAGAGGAGTCTGGTGGGCTACAGTCCGTTGGATCTGAAGATCCAAAGAGTTGACATGACTTAGCAACTAAACAACAATTTGTCATCAGTATTAATAGGTAAAGCTTCTCACCCCAAAAAATTTAATTTCTGGGAGTTATAAGTTGCACATAGGCCATGGAAACCAGTAAATAACACTGGATGTGATTCATACTTAATTTTCCGAGAAGCTTTCTCTGTGTTCCACTTGATAAGTAGCCTTACGCATAGTCAAAACATGACCCAGAGTTGACACCCCACATAAACCCAAATATGAGGCAGACAAGACCAGCTCCCATTCACTAACCATCTGTCAGAAGGTAGGAGAAAAAGAAGGAGGTCCCTCATCTAAAGGCCATTAAAATTTAACTTGAAAACAGAAAATGTCTTCAAATTTAGACAGCCTTACTCTGTCTCTGCATTCTAGCCCCTGAGCCAGCCTCCTTAAGTCCTTTCTGAAACAAAGTGGATATACTATAATAAATATAATAGGTAGTTCCCTTTATCTTCACTGTCTAGCTATAAACCGGGTTGGCAACAATCATGGCGTGAGCCAGGAAGTAGAAGAAATGGTCAAGTTCTGAGTAATCTTAAATAACCATCTCAAAGAAACTGCAAATAAGGTGATCTAGAACCTGTGCTTTTCAAACTATCAGCGGTGAGAGAACAATTTTATTTAAAATCTCCAATCCATCAAGGTTCAATAACTTTATAAATTCAATCAAAATGAATTACTAGAAAAGTGAAATAAGAAAACCATATGAAATGCAGGACTAATTTCTTTTACTGATTAGATACAACAAACATAAAATTACTCTTTCAAAAGGCTATTCCAGTTTCTGACAAATGAATTTTAATTTATGTGCTTATTCTGTCACCAACTGATAACAAACAGTTCAAGAATGGACATCAGTCCACATGACAGATTGAAAAGCTCTGATCTGTACCAGCAGTCTCTAGGTTAAAATTCTAAGTAAATTTACTGCTAGATTCAGTATGCAAGATGCAATTCTCTAATGTCAGTTGCAATTCTAGGTAACTTTAGCCAAGTGTGTCTTTCATTAACTCATTGTGCTAGCTTTGAGCATTCCCCACAGTTTTCTTTGAATAATTGAAACATTTCTATACCTGTTAAATAAGGATGTTTGCTATTTCCTGACGATCCATAATGTTAATGTACTTTACGATTAGATTGTTTCTGTCGCTGTCTCCTTAGTTGTACTTAAAGTAGCGTCAGCCACAACTGAGCGACTTTCACTTTCACTTTTCACTTTCATGCATTGGAGAAGGAAATGGCAACCCACTCCAGTGCTCTTGTCTGGAGAATCCCTGGGATGGGGAAGCCTGGTAGGCTGCCGTCTATGGGGTCGCACAGAGTCGGACACGACTGAAGTGACTTAGCAGCAGCAGCTATTTCTACAATTTTTAAATTACCTTCGCTTCATTCTTAACTAGAGAGCATCTTGAACTCCTTGGGATATTGGAATTGTGGAAGGTTTAACTAACAATGATCGAAACAATTCCGAATTATAGGCCAATTGAATGATTCTATGAAAACAAATAGAACTGATTTCTCAAAGACCTGCACACCAAAATCTCCAATTGTTTCACAAAATACAGGATAAAGAATATCTACCAGATATTCACCTATGCTTTTTTAAAAGAAATATTATAGGGACTTCTCTAGTAGTCCAGTGTTTAAGATTTCATTTCCAAGTACAGAGGTTGTGGGTTCAGTTTCTAGGAGGGGAGCTAATTGGAACAAATTCAAAAAAGACTTTTTAAATGGTCCCCATTAAAAGAAAAACCTTTTAAAAAAAATATTACAGAGACAGCACCACAACCCACTGATTCAGCATCTTTGTTAGTGAAACCTAAGAATTCACATTTTAAATTAAGCAACCTAAGTTTTTGGAAGAAAAGCAATGACCAATCTAGATAGCATATTAAAAAGCAGAGACATTACTTTGCCAACAAAGGCCCATATAGTCAAAGCTATGGTTTTCCAGTAGTTATATATGGATGTGAGAATTGGACCATAAAGAAGGCTGAACATCAAAGAATTGATGCTTTTGAACTGTGGTGTTGGAGAAGACTCTTGAGAGTCCCTTGGACTGCAAGGAGATCAAACAATCATTCCTAAAGGAAATCAATCCTGAATATTCATTGGAAGGACTAATGCTGAAACTGAAGCTCCAAATAATTTGGCCACCTGATGTGAAGAGCTAGCTCATTAGAAAAGACCCTGATATTGGAAAAGACTGAAGGCAGAAGGAGAAGGGAATGACAGAGGAAAAGATGGTTGGATGGCATTACCAACTCGATGGACATGAGTTTTGAGCAAGCTCCAGGAGATGGTGAAGGACAGGGAAGCCTGGCGTGCTGCATTCCATGGGTCACAAAGAGTTGGACAAGACTGAGCAACTGAACAACAACAATATAATCTTTAGATGAACAAAGTATTAAGAAATGGTACAATCATTTTTTTAAAAGCACATTTATTGCACAAAACTGTTCTCTAATAAAAAACAATTAAATTCTTTTTTTTCATTCTTACAATTTTTTATATCTTCATAAATACATCATATGAGTGTTAGATCAGATGGATCCTTCTTTCAATTAAAGTAGATTTTGAAAAAAAGTTTTTATTTCAGAATTGCTTGGCAGGAAAATAGTTAGATACACATCAAGGAAGAAGTGTAATGACTGATTAAAGAAAATGATACTCTTGCTAGAATTGCTGAAAATCA
>NW_017216254.1:0-13314 GCF_001704415.2 Capra hircus
AACAAAAATCTAACCGGTTTTTGTGCTCTGCTTTTTCACTCTTCTGACCTTTTCTGGAAAAAGTCAATTCAGGGCGTTAGTCTTCTGCATTTGAAAGAGTGTTTCAATCCAAAAACCCTCTGATGGCTTTCTAGCCTGCCTGTAGAACTCGTACAGCTGCGCTTGTGATTGTTTGAGGCCTCCTGACCGCAGGAGGCACAGGAAGCTTAAAACATCCTAGGAATGCAGGAGCTTCTGAGGAGTCAGAATCTTTAGAATAGGAACTGATTAAAAGTTTCATTTTTTGGGTCAATGCTTGCTGCCAAATTTTCATATCCTTTATTTTTAGATATAGTTGGTATGTGAAAAACAAGTAGTAGACCTGGTATTAGCACATTAGATCTTTGAGTTAAGTACCTTCTTTGTTATAACCCACTGCACCTTTGTTCTATAGAGATGTAACTTTAGTGCTTTAAGGAGATGCAGATTAAAGAAAAACACTTCAGGGGAAACAAAATTAACATTCATTAAGGAAGAGAGCCAAAAAGTGTTAACAATCCTCTTGGCCAGAAGATAATGTAAATTACCTGAGACCTTTTGTATACAAAATGATATACAGAAAGAATCTGGGTTGAGAACACTACATAATTTTGTGTTATCCATTGATCTCCATGTACTATCAAAAGTATAAAAGACCTTCTGATCAATAAAGAGGAGGCCAGGGACCGGGGGGCCAGTTTCTCGGACCAGCTTCTCGAACTAGTCTCTCAGCCTGGTTTCTTGGGACTCTGGCTCCCCTGTGTCTTTCTCTCTCTTCTTCTTCTCTACCTTTCCTTCTCTCTGCTCTTTACTATAACTTCAGGCTGAATCTCCACCTGGAGTGCGGAGGCTCGCCAGGTCTACTTACTTGGCCTGGCTGTTAAGACCCGCACGAAAGGGAGCTTAAGGCGAGGCACCCTTAGATATTCAAGCGGGCGCCGGTGGCCCAAAGTAGGTGGTGCAAATTCCTTGTCTGGAATTTTATTGGCCGTCCGCGTAACCAAGCTATTCAGCACTCTTCCTACACTTAATCTTCTTACTAAACTATAGTTTCCTAATGTAATCTTACATTAATAAATAAAAAAGGCTTTCCACGCCAACGCCGTCCACCCTTCGAATTCCCTGGATCCACCGGGGATGGACCCCGGCATAAGACTTTGTGTGGAGTCGGTGCCGGAACCTGAGGATTCCTCTCCAGTGCTGACATGGATCTTGGGGTACTTCTGGAGTCTCCCCAGGGGAGTCAGTCCTCGTCTCGAGTGGGGCATGCACGTGCGCTTTCCTCCCGAGCTGTAGTAGCAGTGTCACGCTTCCCTTCGCGAGGATCAAGGGATCTGTGGCTTTCCCACGAGGCTTTTCCCACAGGGGCTGTCCCATATGCCACCGTGGTGTGAGTCGATCCTCGGCTTGAAAGTCGAGGGCAGCGCAGGGAAAACAGGTTTCCCTGGAATGGACTGAGACATCTTGGGGACTCTGGGAATGGGGCCTGATCCTGGAGTTCTTCTCGCCTTTCCTGTGGAGAGCGCCTCCTCTTGAGATGCAACGGGAACGCTAGGAATTCTTTCCCGACCACGCAGGGAAAGGATCCCTCCTCTCGAGCTAGCAGGCGGAAACGGGCCACTCTGGATATGGGCGGGACTCTCCGATTCCTCTAGAGTGGAGACGGGTATGTCGGGGAACTTCTTGAGTTGCAGCAAGGGTGTGAAAGACCCTTTGGAAGTTCCAGAGTTTAAGTGTGATTACCCCCTACTTGCCTCAGCGGAAATGGGCATCATCTCGTCTGGAGGGGAGAACCTCCTGGATTTTCTCGAGTTGCGGCAGGTGCTCTCGACTTACGAAGGGGCCTCAGGGATCCGTTCTGGTGGCCTCAGGAAAGGCCAGTCCCCATGGGAGTTGCTCGGGGGCCTCTCGGGATTCCTCTTCCGTCGATCCTGGGGCCTAAGACCTTGTGTGGACTCAGTGCCGGAACCTGAGGATTCCTCTCCAGTGCAGACATGGATCTTGGGGGTACTTCTGGATTCTCCCCAGGGCAGTCAGTCCTCGTCTCGTGTAGGGGCATGGACGTGCGCTTTCCTCCCGAGCTGTAGCAGCAGTGTCGCACTTCCCTTCACGTGGATCAAGGGATCTGTGTCTTTCCCTCGAGGCTTTCCCACGAGGCTTTCCCACGAGGCTTTCCCTCGAGGCTTTCCCAAGAGGCTTTCCCACGAGGCTTTTCCACAGGGCTGTCCCACCTGTCACCATGTTGTGAGTCGATCCTCGGCTTGAAAGTCGAGGCAGTGCAGGGAAAACAGATTTCCCTGGAATGGACTGAGACATCTGGGGGACTCTGGGAATGGTGGCACGACCCTGGAGTTCCTCTCGCCTTTCTTGTACAGAGAGCCTCCTCTTAAGATGGGTCGGGAATGCCGGGAATTCTTTCCCGACCACGAAGGGAAAGGATCCCTCCTCTCGAGCTAGCAGGCGGAAACGGGGCCCCTCTGGATGTGGGCGGGACTCTCGTGCTTCCTCTCGAGTGGAGACAGTATGTCGGGGAACTTCTTGAGTTGCAGAAAGGGTGTGAAGAACCCTTTGGAAGTTCCAGAGGTTAGGTGAATATCCTGGAGACGCCTCAGCGGAAATGGGCCTCATCTCGCCTGGAGGGGAGAACCTCCTGGATTTTCTCGATTTGCGGCAGGTGCTCTCGACTTACGACGGGGACCTCAGGGACCCGCTCTGGTGGCCTCAGGAAAACCCAGTGCACATGCGAGTTGCTCGGGGGCCTCTCGGGATTCCTCTCACTTCGATGCTGGTGCCTAAGCCCTTGTGTGGAGTCGGTGCTTGAACCTGACTATTCCTCTCCCTGCTGACATGGATCTTGGGGTACTTCTGCAGTCTCCCCAGGGGAGTCAGTCCCCGTCTCGAGTGGGGGCATGCACGTGCGCTTTCCTCCCGAGCCGTAGCAGCATTGTCATGCTTCCCTACGCGTGGATCAAGGGATCTGTGGCTTTCCCTCGAGGCTTTCGCACGAGGCTTTCCCACAGGGCTGTCCCACGTGCCACCGTGGTGTGAGTCGATCCTCGGCTTGAAAGTCGAGGCAGTGCACGGAAAACAGTTTTCCCTGGAATGGACTGAGACATCCAGGGTACTCTGGGAATGGTGGCACGACCCTGGAGTCCTCTCGCCTATCCTGTGGAGAGCGCCTCCTGTTGAGATGCAACGGAAACGCCGGGAATTCTTTCCCGACCACGCTGGGAAAGGATCCCTCCTCTCGAGCTAGCAGGCGGAAACGGGGCCACTCTGGATATGGGCGGGACGCTCGGGTTCCTCTTGAGTGGAGACGGGTATGTCGAGGAACTTCTTGAGTTGCAGCAAGGGTGTGAAGGACCCTTTGGAAGTTCCAGGGTTTAAGTGTGATTACCGCCTAGTTGCCTCAGAGGAAATGGGCCTCATCTAGCCTAGAGGGGAGAACCTCCTGGATTTTCTCGAGTTGCAGCAGGTGCTCTCGACTTACGACGAGGGCCTCAGGGACCCGCTCTGGTGGCCTCAGGAAAGGCCAGTCCACATGCGAGTTGCTCGGGGGCCTCTCGGGATTCCTCTCCCGTCGATGCCGGGGCCTAAGACCTTGTGTGGACTCAGTGCCGGAACCTGAGGATTCCTCTCCAGTGCCGACATGGATCTTAGGGTTCTTCTGGAGTCTCCCCAGGGGAGTCAGTCCTCGTCTCGAGAGGGTGCATGCACGTGCGATTTCCTCCGGAGCTGTAGCAGCAGTGTTTCGCTTCCCTTCGCGTGGATCAATGGGTTTGTGGCTTTCCCTCGAGGCTTTCCCCGAGGCTTTCCCACGAGGCTTTCCCACAGGGCTGTCCCACGTGCCACCGTGGTGTGAGTTGATCCTCGGCTTGAAAGTCGACGCAGTGCAGGGAAAACAGGTTTCCGTGAAATGGACTGAGACATCTGGGGGACTCTGGGAATGGTGGCACGACCCTGGAGTTCCTCTCGCCTTTCCTGAGGAGAGCGCCTCCTCTTGAGATGTGACGGGAACACCGGGTATTCTATCCCGACCACGCAGTGAAAGGATCCCTCCTCTCGAGCAAGGAGGCGGAAACGGGGCTCCTTTGGTTGCGGGCGGGATTCTTGTGCTTCCTCTCGAGTGGAGACGGGTATGTCGGGGAACTTCTTGAGTTGCAGCCAGGGTGTGAAGGGCCCTTTGGAAGTTCCAGAGGTAAGGTGTGATTAGCCTCGAGATACCTCAGCGGAAATGGGCCTCATCTCGCCTGGAGGGGAGAACCTCCTGGATTTTCTCGAATTGTGGCAGGTGCTCTCGACTTACGATTGGGACCTCAGGGACCCGCTCTGGTGGCCTCAGGAAAGGCCAGTCCCCATGCGAGTTGCTCGGGGGACTCTCGGGATTCCACTCCCGTAGATGCCGGGGCCTAAGTCATTTGTGGAGTCGGTGCCGGAACCTGAGGATACCTCTCCAGGCCAGACATGGATCTTGGGGTACTTCTGGAGTCTCCCCAGGGGGGTCAGTGCTCGTCTCGAGTGGAGGCATGCACGTGCGCTTTCCTCCCGAGCTGTAGCAGCAGTGTCACGCTTCCCTTCGCGTGGATCAAGGCATCTGTGGCTTTCCCTCGGGGATTTCCCACGAGGCTTTCCCACGAGGCTTTCCCACAGGGCTGTCCAACGTGCCACCTTGGTGAGAGTCGATCCTCGGCTTGAAATTCGAGGCAGTGCAGGGAAAACAGTTTTTCCTGGAATGGACTGAAATATCTGGGGGACTCTGGGAATGGTGGCACGACCCTGGAGTTCCTCTCGCCTTTCCTGTGGAGAGCGCCTCCTCTTGAGATGCGACGGGAACGCCGGAAATTCTTTCCCGAACACGAGGGAAATGATACCTCCTCTCGAGCTAGGAGGCGGAAAAGGGGCTCCTCTGGATGTGGGCGGGACTCTCGTGCTTCCTCTCGAGTGGAGATGGGTATGTCGGGGAACTTCTTGAGTTGCAGCAAGGGTGTGAAGGACCCTTTGGAAGTTCCAGAGGTCTGGTGTGATAAGGCTCGAGTCGCCTCTGCGGAAATGGGCCTCATCTCGCCTGGAGGGGAGAACCTCCTGGATTTTCTCGAGTTGTGGCAGGTGCTCTCGACTTATGACAGGGACCTCAGAGACCCGCTCTGGTGGCCTCAGGAAAGACCAGTCCCCATGCGAGTTACTCAGGGCCCTCTCGGGGTTCCTCTCCCGTCGATGCCAGGGCCTAAGACCTTGTGTGGTGTCGGTGCCGGAACCTGAGGATTACTTTGCAGTGCTGACAAGGATCTTGGGGTACTTCTCCAGTCTCCCGACGGGAGTCAGTCCTCATCTCGAGTGGGGCCATGCACGTGCGCTTTCCTCCCGAGCTGTAGCAGCAGTGTCACGCTTCCCTTCGGGTGGTTCAAGGTATCTGCGGCTTTCCCTCGAGGCTTTCCCACGAGTCTTTTCCACGAGGCTTTCCCACGAGACTTTCCCAAAGGACTGTCCCACGTGCCACCGTGTTGTGTGTCGATCCTAGGCTAGAAAGTTGAGGCAGTGCAGGAGAAACAGGTTTCCCTGGAATGGACTGAGACATCTGGGGGCCTCTGGGAATGGGTGCACGAATCTGGAGTTCCTCTCGCCTTTCCTGTGGAGAGCGCCTCCTCTTGAGATGAGACGGGAACTCCGGGAATACTTGACCGACCACTCAGTGAAAGGATCCCTCCTATCGAGCTAGGAGGCAGTAACGGGGCTCCTCTGGATGTGGGCGGGACTCTCGGGCTTCCTCTCGAGTGGAGACGGGTATGTGGGGGAGCTTCTTGAGTTGCAGCAAGGGCGTGAAGGACCCTTTGTAAGTTCCATAGGTTAGGTGTGATTAGCCTCGAGACGCCTCAGCGGTAATGGGCCTCATCTCGCCTGGAAGGTAGAACCTCCTGGATTTTCTCGAGTTTCGGCAGGTGACCTCGACTTACGACGGGAACCTCAGGGACCCGCTCTGGTGCCCTCAGGAAAGGCCAGGCCCCATGCGAGTTGCTCGGGGCCTCTCGGAATTCCTCTCCCGTCGATGCCAGGGCCTACGACCTTGTGTGAATTCGGGGCCGGAACTTGAGGATTCCTCTCCAGTGCTGACATGGATCTTGGGGTACTTCTGGAGTCTCCCCAGGGGAGTCAGTCGTAGTCTCGAGTGGGGGCATGCACGTGCTATTTCCTCCAGAGCTGTAGCAGCAGTGTCACGCTTCCCTTCGCGTCGATCAAGGGATCTGTGGCTTTCCCTAGAGACTTTCCCACGAGGCTTTCTCACGGGGCTTTCCCACGAGGCTTTCCCACAGGGCTGTCCCACGTGCCACCGTGGTGTGAGTTGATCCTCGGCTAGAAAGTCAAGGCCGTGCAGGGAAAACAGGTTTTCCTGGAATGGACTGAGACATCTGGGGGACTCTGCGAATGGTGGCACGACCCTTGAGTTCCTCTCGCCTTTCCTGTGGAGAGCGCCTCATCTTGAGATGCGACGGGAAAGCCGGGAATTCATTACCAACCACACAGGGAAAGGATCCCTCCTCTCGAGCTACGAGGCGGACACGGGGCTCCTCTGGATGTGAGCGGAGCTCTTGTGCTTCCTCTCTAGTGGAGACGGGTATGTCATGGAAATTCTTGAGTTGCAGCAAGGGTGTGAAGGACCCTTTGGAAGTTCCAGAGATTAGGTGTGATTAGCCTCGAGACGCCTCAGCGAAATGGGCCTCATCTCGCCTGGAGGGCAGAACCTCCTGCATTTTCTCGAGTTGCGCCAGGTGCTCTCGACTTACGACAGGGACCTCAGGGACCCGCTCTGGTGGCCTCAGGAAAGGCCAGTCCCCATGCGATTTGCTCGGGGGCCGCTCGGGATTCCTCTCCCATCGATGCCGGGCCCTAAGACCTTGTGTGGAGTCGGTGTCGGAAACTGAGAATTCCTCTGCAGTGCTGACATCGCTCTTGGGGTACTTCTGAAGTCTCCCCAGGGGAGTGAGTCCTCGTCTCCAGTCGAGGTATGCACGTGCGCTTTCCTCCCGAGCTGTAGCAGCAGTGTCATGCTTCCCTTCCCGTGGATCATAGGATCTGTGGCTTTCCCTCGAGGCTTTCCCATGAGGCTTTCCCACGACGCTTTCCCACGAGGCTTTCCCACGAGGCCTTCCCACAGGGCTGTGCCACGTGCCACCGTGGTGTGAGTCGATCCTCGGCTTGAAAGTCGAGGCAGTGCAGGGAAAACAGGTTTCCCTGGAATGGAATGAGACATCCGGGGGACTCTGGGAATGGTGGCACGACCCTGCAGTTCCTCTCCCCTTTCCTTTGGAGAGCGCCTCCTCTTGAGATGCGATGGGAATGCCGGGAATTCTTTCCCGACCAAGTAGGGAAAGGATCCCTCATCTCGAGCTACGAGCCGGAAACGGAGCTCCTCTGGATGTGGCCGGGACCCTCGTGCTTCCTCTTGAGTGGAGACGGGTATGTCGGGGAACTTCTTGAGTTGCAGCATGACTGTGAAAGACTCTTTAAAAGTTCCAGAGTTCACGTGTGATTAGCCTCGAGACACATCAGTGGAAACGGGCCTCATCTCACCTGCAGGGGAGAACCTCCTGTATTTTACCGAGTTGCGGCAGGTGCTCTCGACTTACGACGGGGACCTCATGGACCCGCTCTGGTAACCTCAGGAAAGGCCAGTCCCCATGTGAGTTGCTAGAAGTCCTGTCGCTATTCCTCTCCCGTCGATGCCAGGGCCTAAGACCTTGTGTGGAGTCGGGGCCGGAACCTGAGGATTCCTCTCCAGGGCTGACATGCATCTTGGGGTATTTCTGGAGTCTCCCCAGGGGAGTCAGTTCTCGTCTCGAGTAGGGGCATGCACGCGCTTTCCTCCCGTGCTGTAGCAGCAGTGTCACGCTTCCCGTCGCGTGGATTAAGGGATCTGTGGCTTTCCCTCGAGGCTTTCCCACGAGGCTTTCCCACAGGGTTTTCACACGTGCCACCAGGTGTGAGTCGATCCTCAGCGTGAAAGTCGAAGCAGTGCAGGGAAAACTGGATCCTCTGGAATGGTACTGAGACATCTGGGGGACTCTTGGAATGGTGGCACGACCCATGAGTTCCTCTCGCCTTTCCTGTGCAGCGCGCCTCCTCTTGAGATGCGTCGAAACGTCGGGAATTCTTTCCCGAGGAAGCAGGGAAGGATCCCTCATCTCGAGCTCGGAGGAGGAAACGGAGCTCCTCTGGCGGTTGCCCGACCCTCGTGATTCCTCTGGAGTGGAGACAGGTATGTCGGGGAACTTCTTGAGTTTTAGCAAGGGTGTTTAGGACACTTTGGAAGTTCCAGAGTTTAGTTGTGATTACTCTCGAGACGCCGCAGAGAAAATGGGCCTCATCTCGACTGGAGCAGAGAACCTCCTGGATTTTCTCGAGTTGCGGCAGGTACTCTCCACATACGACCGTGACCTCAGGGACAGTGTAGCAGATGTGTCACGCTTCCCGTCGCGGGGATCAAGGGATCTGTGGCTTTCCCTCGAGGCTTTCTCACAGGGCTGTCCCACATGCCACCATGGTGTGAGTGGATCCTCGGCGTGAAAGTCGAGGCAGTGCTGGGAAAACGGGTTCCTCTGAAATGGACTGAGACATCTGGGGGACTCTTGAAATGGTGGCACGACCCTGGAGTTCCTCTTGCCTTTCCTATTGAGAACCCTTGCTCTTGAGATGCCATGGGAACGCCGAAAAATCTTTCCTGACTAAGCAGGATAGGATCCTTCATCTCGGAAACGGGGTTCCTCTGAATGTGGGCGGGACCCTTGTGCTTCCTCTCGTGTGGAGACGGGTATGTCGGGGAACTTCTTGAGTTGCAGCAAGGACCCTTTTTAATTTCCAGAGGTTAGGTGTGATGAGCCTCCAGACACCTCAGAGGAAATGGGCCTCATCCCGCCTGGAGGGGAGAACCTCCTGGATTTTACCCAGTTGCGGCAGGTGCTCTCGAGTTACGACGGGTCCTCAGGGACCCGCTCTGGTGGCCTCAGGAAAGGCCAGTCCCCATGCGAGTTACCAGGGGCCTTTAGGGATTCCTCTCCCATCGATGCCGGTGCCTAAGACCTTGTGTGGAGTCGGGGCCAGACCCTGAGGATGCCTCTCCAGTGCTGACATGAATCTTTCCGTACTTCTGGAGTCTCACCAGGGGAGTCAGTCCTCATCTCGTGTGGGGGCATGCACCTGCCATTTCCTCACGACCTGCAGCAGCAGTGTCACGCTTGCCGACGTGTGGATCAAGGGATCTGTCGCTTTCCATTGAGGCTTTCCCACGAGGCTTTCCAACAGGGCTGTCCCACGTGCCACGGTGGTGTGAGTCGATCCTCGGCGTGAATGTCGAGGCAGTGCAGGGAAACAGTTTCTTCTGGAATGGACTTAGACATCTGGGGGACTCTGGAATGCTGGCAAGCCCTGGAGTTCCTCTCGTCTTTCCTGTGGAGAGCGCCTCCTCTTGAGATGCGACGGAACGCCGGGAATTCTTTCCCGGCGACGAAGGGAAAGGATCCCTCCTTCTCGAGCTATGGAGGCGGAAACGGGGCTCCGCTGGATGATGGGCGGGAACCTCGTGCCTTCCTCTCGAGTGGATATGGGTATGTCGGAGAACTTCTTGAGTTGCAGCAAGGGTGTGAAGGACCCTTTGGAAGTTCCAGAGGTTAGGTGTGGTTAGTCTCGAGATGCCTCAGCGGAAATGGGCCTCATGTCGCCTGGAATGGGAGAGCCTCCTGGATATTCTCCGAGTTGCAGGCAGGTGCTCTCGAGTTACGACGGGGACTCAGGGACCTGCTCTGGTGGCCGCAGGAAAGGCCAGTTATCATGTGTGTTGCTAGGGGGCCTCTTGAGATTCCTCTCCCGTCGATGCTGGGGCCTAAGACCTTGTGTGGAGATCGGGGCCGGAAGCTGAGGATTCCTCTCCAGTGCTGACATGGATCTTGGGGTACTTCTGCGAGTCTCCCCAGGGGTGTCAGTCTTCGTCTCGAGTGGGGCCATGCACGTGCGCTTTCCTCCCGAGCTGTAGCAGCAGTGTCCAGCTTCCCTTCGCGTGGATCAAGGGATCTGTGGCTTTTCCCTCGAGGCTTTCCTACAAGGCTTTCCCACAGGGCTGTCCCACGTGCCACTGTGGTGTGAGTCGATCCTCGGCTTGAAAGTCAAGGCAGTGCAGGGTATACAGGTTTCCCTGGAATGGACTGAGACATCTGGGGTACTCAGGGAACGGTGGCACGACCCTGGAGTTCCTCTCGCCGTTTCCTGTGGAGAGCGCCTCCCCTTGAGATGCGACCTGGAACGTCGGGAATTCTTTCCCGAGCATCCAGGGAAAGGATCCCTCCTCTCGAGCTAGGAGGCGGAAACGGGGCTCCTCTGGATGTGGGCGGGACTCTCGTGCTTCCTCTCGAGTGGAGACGAGTATGTCGGCGAACTTCTTGAGTTGCAGCAAGGGTGTGAAGGACCCTTTGATATGTTCCAGAGGTTAGGTGTGATTAGCCTCGAGACGCCCTCAGCGGAAATGGGCCTCATCTCGCCTGGAGGGGAGAACCTCCTGGATTTTCTCGAGTTGCGGCAGGTGCTCTCGACTTACGACTGGGACCTCAGGGACCCGCTCTGGTGGCCTCAGGAAAGGCCAGTCCCCATGCGAGTTGTTCGGGGGCCTCTCGGGATTCCTCTCCCGTCGATGCGGGGCCTAAGATCTTGTGTGGAGTCAGTGACGGAACCTGAGGAATTCCTCTCCAGTGCTGACATGGATCTTGGGTACTTTTGGAGTCTCACCAGGGCAGTCAGTCCTCGTCCTCGAGTGGGGTCCTGCTCGTGCGCTTTCCTCCCGAGCTGTAGCAGCAGCTGTCGCGCTTCCCTTAGCGTGGATCAAGGTATCTGTGTCTTTCCCCTCGAGGCTTTCCCACGAGGCTTTCCCACAGGGCTGTCCCACGTGCCACGGTGGTGTGAGTTGATCCTCGGCTTGAAAGTCGATGGCAGTTCAGGGAAAACAGTTTTCCCTGGAATGGACTGAGACATTCAGGGGGACTCTGGGAATGGTGGCACGACCCTGGAGTTCCTCTCGCCTTTCCTGTGGAGAGCGCCTCCTCTTGAGATGCAACGGGGAACGCAGGGAATTCTTTCGCGAACACGCAGGGAAAGGATCCCTCCTCTCGAGCTAGGAGGCGGAAACGGGGCTCCTCTGGATGTGGGCGGGACTTCTCGTGCTTCCTCTCGAGTGGAGACGGCTATGTCGGAGAACTTCTTGAGTTGCAGCAAGGGTGTGAAGGACCCTTTGGAAGTTCCAGATGTTAGATATGATTAGCCTCGAGACGCCTAGCGGAAATGGGCGCTCATCTCGCCTGGCAGGGGAGAACCTCCTGGATTGTTCTCGAGTTGCGGCAGGTGCTCTCGACTTACGACGGGGCCCTCAGGCCCCGCTCTGGTGGCCCTCAGGAAAGGCCAGTTCCCCTTGCGAGTTGCTCGGGGGCCTCTCGGGATTCCTCTCCCGTCGATGCCGGGGGCCCTAAGACCTTGTGTGGAATCGGTGCCGAAACCTGAGGATTCGTCTCCAGTGCTGACATGGATCTTGGCGTACTTCTGGAGTCTCCCCAGGGGAGTCAGTCGTCGTCTCGAGTGGGGGCATGCACGTGTGCTTTACTCCCGAGTGTGCCAGCAGTGTCACGCTTCCCTTCTCGTGGATCAAGGGACCTGTGCTTTCCCTGGAGGCTTTCCCACGAGGCTTTACCAAGAGGCTTTCCCACAGGGCTGTCCCACGTGCCAACGTGGTGTGAGTTGATCCTCGGCTTGAAAATCGACGCAGTGCAGGGAAAAACAGGTTTCCGAGAAATGGACTGAGACATCTGGGGGACTCTGGGAATGGTGGCACGACCCTGGAGTTCCTCTCGCCTTTCCTGAGGAGAGCGCCTCCTCTTGAGATGTGACGGGAACATCGGGTATTCTATCCCGAACACGCAGGCAAAGGATCCCTCCTCTAGAGCAAGGAGGCGGAAACGGGGCTCCTCTGGTTGTGGGCGGATTCTCGTGCTTCCTCTCGAGTGGAGACGGGTATGTCGGGGAACTTCTTGAGTTGCAGCAAGGGTGTGAAGGACCCTTTGGAAGTTCCAGAGGTAAGGTTGTGATTAGCCTCGAGATACCTCAGCGTAATGGGACTCAGCTCGCCTGGAGGGGAGAACCTCCTGGATATTCTCGAGTTGCGGCAGGTGCTCTCGACTTACGACGGGACAGAGATGGAGACTCCAGAAAGCTTACACCCAAGTATCCATGTGTCAGCAACTGGAGAGCGAGGAACTCCAAGGTTCCACGCACTGACTACCACACAAGTCTTAGGCCCATGCATCGTAC
Source organism: Capra hircus (assembly GCF_001704415.2). Lineage (NCBI taxonomy): Eukaryota > Metazoa > Chordata > Mammalia > Artiodactyla > Bovidae > Capra > Capra hircus. The sequence goes on from NW_017216254.1 coordinate 12,355, forward strand.
GGAGAGGTGAATCCGGAGGCCCAGTCGAACAACTCGCATTGCGGGACTGCCTTTTCCTAGGCACCTAGAGTGGGATCCTGATGATTCCCGTCGTAAGTTCGAGAGCACCTGCCGCAACTCTGAGAAATTCCAGAGGTATCTCCGCCTCCAGGGCGAGATGAGCCCATTTCCGCTGAGGGCGTCTCGAGGCTAATCACTACCAACCTCGGAACTTAAAACGGGTCCTTCACATACCCTTGCTGCAAACTCAGAGAAGTTCCCCGACATACTGCTCCACTAGAGAGAAGCACCGAGAGTCACGCGCCACAATCCAGAGGAGCCCGCTTTCCGCCTCCAATACTCGAGAGGAAGGAAGATCCTTTCCCTGGATGTCTCGGGAAAGAATTCCCAGCGTTCAGTCGCATCTCAAGGGGAGGCGCGTCTCCCGAGAAAGGCGAGAGGAACTCCAGGTCGTGCGCAACCGTTTCCCGTGAGTACCCACGAGTTGTCTTCGAGTCCATTCCAGGGAAATCCGGTATTCCCTAGCACGCTCTTGACTTTCACAAGCCGAGGATTCGGGACTCAACTACCACGAGTGTGGCAACGGTGGCAGCCCTTGTGGGAAAGCCTGTCGTGGGAAAGGCCTCGAGGGAATAAGCCACAGATTCCCTTGATCCACGCTAAGGCGAAGCATGCGTGACCTTGCCTATCAGCTTCGGGTAGGAAAGTGCACGCGATGGCCCCACTCGAGACGAAGGACTTGACACGCCCTGGGGAGGATCGAGAAGTGACCCCAAGATCCATGTCAGGCACTGGGAGAGGAATCCTCAGGTTCGCAGGCCACCATGACGATGTCCACACAAGGTCTCGGCGCCTGCATTAACGGTGGCGAGGAATCCTCGTGAGCCACAGAGAAAACTCTGGCATGGGACTGCCGTTTTGAGGCCCCACCATGAGTGGGTGCCTTGAGGTCCCGTCGTG
>NW_017216255.1:0-13314 GCF_001704415.2 Capra hircus
AGGATATTTTCCCCACAGGATTCAAGAATGTTCCAGACAGACCTAAGCTCACTAGCTCTCTCCTGCAGAGGAAATGAAATATTGTTGCTGAACCACGAAAAGATGCTGGATTCTTGGCTTATGGAGGAGAAGAATTCAATCCAGGGCCCAAGACAGGCTTGATTGCTCAGAGCTTTTGTGCCAATAGAGTTTTATTAAAGGATAAAGGAGATAGAGAAAGCTTTCTGACAGAGACATCACAAGGGGCAGAAAGCGTACCCCTTGCTAGTGTTAGTAATGGAGTTATATACTCTCCAATAAGTTATGACAACGAACAAAGAATGTCTGGAGGTTGTAAAGACTCACTAGACCTACTCCCATAATTGACATTTTAAGATAACAGGATTAGCCAGAAGGTTTTTTCCAGAGACCGTCCTCAAGAAGGATGCATGATTGTTATATAATCCTAAGGAATGTAGAGGGAAAAACAGTTTGTCCTTCCTTCCTCCTTGAGAATTCTAGACCCCTCTCTCCTTGGGACCCTTGAACTTCTTATAAACCTGCCTTGGCAATGACTCTCTCAGAAACATGATTGAACAGCCGTTTGGAGCTTCCTTTGACTTTCCCTGGGAGGAGGAGCCCTCCCTGAGCACAGGGCCTCAGGGGCCATGGCAAATGAAAAATAATCTCCCAGCAAGTGCTTTTCAGCCCTGTGTGACTCTCAGCCCACAGGAGGCTGAGAAAACTCTCTTCCTTGGAGGAAGGAAAGGCAGCCCAAGAGTGTGTTTTCAGGCCTGTATCTTGCAGCAAGTGTTTGGCTTGTTAGACAGAAGACCTGCAGGCCTGTTCCAACAGACTCAATGCCAGAATCAGGGCCTTGTGCCTCCTGCAGTTTCCTGGCCTTGCAAACACATTCCTAGGTGAGAGCAGTCCTGCCCATGGGAAGCAGGCTGCGGGAGTGTGTCTGAGGGGGCCAGGTGTCATGCTGGGGTCACCTGGTCGAGGGCACCTTGCACCTCCAATGGACCCCAGGCAAGGAGTTGCAGGCCACCACCTTTGCTTCTGAAATCCCAAAATGGGGAGCAAAGCTCGCTCTGTCAGAGGGAAGAAAACAGCAACAGGATGGATTTTCAAGCAGTTGCTAGGCTGTAGTGCGTTAGGGCTCCAAGGAAGGAAAATGTGAATTTTAGCCCCTACGACTGGTATCCAGGTGGGCTCCCAGGATGATTTCCCTGCAGGATCCCAAGAACGTTCCAGACAGACCTGGGCTCACTAGCTCCCTCCTGCAGAGGAAACATGAGAGAACAGCTGTTTGGAGGTTGCTTTGACTTCCCCTGGGAGGGTAGGATCCCTCCCTGGGTGCAGGGCCTCAGGGGCCATTGCCGCTGAGAAATGCCCTTTAAGCCAGACCTTTCCAGCCTTGTATGACTCAGCACGGAGGAGACTGGAAAAGCTCTCTTCTTGGAGGAAGGAAAGGCAGCCCCAGAGAGTGTGTTTTCACACCTGTATCTTGCAGCAAGTGTTTGGCGTCTCAGACGTCAGACCTCCAGGCCTGCTCCAACGGCCTCAGTTCCAGAGTCAGGGCCGTGTGTCTCCCTGCATTTTCTGAGCCTTGGGAACACATTCCTAGGTCAGAACAGTCCTGCCCATGGGGAAGGAGGCTGCGGGAGTGTGTCTGAGGGGGTCGGGTGCCATGCTGGGGTCCAATAGACCCGGTACCTCCAATAGACCCCAGGACAACAGCGGTGGGGCTCCCCCTGGCTTCCGAAATGCCAAAGCGAGAAGCAAAGCTAGCTCTATCAGAAGGAAGAAAAGAGCAATCGGATGGATGTTCAGGCTGTTGCTGGGCCGCACCACTTCAGGGTCCACCCGAGAGGAACAGGCGCCCTGTGGCCCCTAGGTCCGATATGCAGGTTAACACACAGGGTGTGTCCCCATAGGAGCCAAAGAATTTTCCTGACAGACCTAGGCTCACTAGAGCTCTCCTACAGGGCAAAAGGGGTAGAACAGACTGTGGATGTGACTCTGCCTTTCCCAGCGAGCATGGGGCCCTCCTACGGCCCGGGCTCCAGGGAAACGGAGAAAAATGACCTCCAGAAGCGCTTTTCCAGCAGGCTGGGATGCAGAGTTCACAGGATGCGGGGAAAGTGATCGTGCTTCAGGGAAGAAGAGGCAGCCACCCAGTGTGTGTTTGGCAACTCTGTATTTGGAAGAAACTGGTTAGCTCCTTCAAGGGGAGACCTCCAGGTCTGCTCAGAGGACCGAAATTCCAGAGGCAGCACCATGCATCTCCCCTGTCCTTTCTGAGCCTCTGGAAAGACATGCCTAGCTTATAGCGGTATTGCTCATGAAGAAGCAGGATGCAGGAATGTGTCAGACATGACTGGGTGCCTTCCTGGGTTCAGCTCCGTGAGGGGCCTTTCCACTCAAAGTAGGTCCCATGCCTCCTTGGGGAGGAAAGTGGGGCCCGCTTGCCTCCAAATTGCCAAAGGCTGGAACAAAGCTAGTTCTATCAGAGGTAAGAAAAGAGCAATTGGATGGATGTGGAAGCTGTTGCTGGGCCGCACTGCTTCAGGCCCCCCACCCCTCCGCCCCTGAGAGAAACAGGCGCCCTGTGGCCCCTAGGTCCTGGATGCAGTTTCACACATTGAATGTGTCCCATAGGAGCCAAGAATTTTCCTGACAGACCTAGGCTCACTAGAGCTCTCCTACAGAGCAAAGGGGATGGGACAGATGTGTGGCTGTGGCTCTGCCTTTCCCTGGGAGTGTGGAAGCCGCTCCCTATGGCCCTGGGCTCCAGGGGAAGTTGCCCCTGAATAATGACCTCCAAGAAGCGCTTTTGCAACTGGCTGAGACGTGGAGTTCTCAGGATGCAGGGAAAGCGAGTGTCCTTCGGGGAAGCAAAGGCAGTCACCTGTTATCATGACTTACTAGAATAGTAGGTACCTTCTCCGGTTGGGCAGAGGCCTTCCTGCCGGGGTCCAGCCCCGGTGGATCCAGGGAACTCGAAGGGTGGACGGCGTTGGCGTGGAAAGACTTGTTTGTTTATTAATGTAAGATTAGATTAAGAAACTATAGTGTAGTAAGAAGGTTAAGTGGAGGAAGAGGGCTGAATAGCTTGGTTTACGCGGAAGGCCAATAAAATTCCAGACAAGGAATTTGCACCATCTACGTTGGGCCACCGGCGCCCGCTTGAATATCTAAGGGTGCCTCGCCTTAAGCTCCCTTTCGTGCGGGTCTTAACAGCCGGGGCAAGTAAGTAGACCTGGCGAGCCTCCGCGCCCCAGATGGAGATTCAGCCTGAAGTTAAAGTAAAGAGCAGAGAGAGGAAAGGGGAGAGAAGAGGAGAGAGAGAGACATGAGGGGAGCCAGAGTCCCAAGAAACCAGGCCGAGAGACTAGTTCGAGAAACTGGTCCGAGAAACTGGCCCCCCGCCCCTGGCCCCCATCCTTTATTGTTCAGAAGGCCTTTTATACTTTTTGATAAAACATGGAGATCAATGGGTAACACAGAATTATGTAGCGTTCGCAGCCCAGACTCTTTCTATACATCATTTTGTATACAAAAGGTCTCAGGTGATTTACATTATCTTCTGGCCAAGAAGCTTGTTAACACTTTTTATCTCCCTTCCTTAATGAATGTTGATTTTGTTTCCCCTGAAGTGTTTTTCTTTAATTTGCATCTCCTTAAAGCATTAAAGTTACATCTCTATAGAACAAAGGTGCAGTGGGATATAACAAAGAAGGTACTTAACTCGAAGATCTAATGTTGCTAATACCAGGTCTGCTACTTGTTTTTCTATATACCAACTATATCTAAAAATAAAGGATATGAAAATTTGGCAGCAAGCATTGACTCAACAAATGAAACTTGTAATCAGTCCTATTCTAAAGATTTTGACTCTTCGGAAGCCCCTACATTCCTAGGATGTTTTAAGCTTCCTGTGCCTCCTGCGGTCAGGAGGCCTCAAACAATCACACGCGCAGCTGTACGAGTCCTGCAGGCAGGCTAGAAAGCCATCAGAGGGTTTTCTGGATTGAAACACTCTTTCAAATGCAGAAGACTAAAGCCCTGAATTGACTTTTTCCAGAAAATGTCAGAAGAGTGGAAAAGCAGAGCACAAAAGCCGGCAGATTTTTGTTGGGTACATGCTTAGGAATTTCCAGAGGGGTCCCTGAAGTCTGAGCACGCCTTGCGTATGTCAGCTTCCTTCCTCATGACCTTGTCACGGGCGGGATTCCTCACACTGGCTCCCGGCATCTCACCCTTTTTAATTTTAAATAATTAATTATGTTTAAAATCAGGTGCAGTTCGGTCGCGAGATTCCGAATGCTCTGCCGAAGAATCTAGACAGTACAGTGAAGTATGATTATGAGGAGCAAGATTATAAAGAGTAGACAGAATAGTCTTTTCAGAAATGAAGTTAGAGAAAGTGTGGGAAAAGTCATTGGCTTCTCCTGCGGTGGTAAAATCTAATCGGGAGTGTTCCAAGGTCTGAATCTGGTTATGCAGTTTCCCTAAGTCTAAACTAATATCTGAGCTGTTCCAAAACACCTAAAACTTGATTTTTTAACATATTGGGCATTTACACTTGTTGAGTCAATGATTGCTGTCGTAGTAACAATAACAGTTGTAACACAGCAAGAACATAATTATCATATCAATAAGTTGTTACAGTTACAGGACATCTTTAAAACCACAAAAGAGCAGACATTACTTTGAGGAGTTAAACAAGATGAAAACATCCATGGTTCACAAGTCGCTACATTAGGTACGTTAAGTTTTCTGGAATCATTGGTGAAAAGAAGAACATAAGGAGAGGATAGACAAGCCAAAATAGAGTAAATAGAGTCATTTTCTGGTTGGAGTTTGCGCTGCAGCAGCTGTTAGTCCCGCCGGGATCTTGATGTTTCTTTTGCCTCTTCTGCCGGTGGGAGCAGCGGCCTTCACCCCGCCCCTCTGACACTGGCGCTGTTACGGAGCTGCGAGTGCGGTGCACTGGGTTCCGTCAGTCAGGCTGGCCCGCCCGCAGCTTTTGGTGTGCGGCTGTTTCCCGCGGCGGTGGCGGCAGAGAAGTTCCCTTTTTCTTTTGTGGCGAATCAGTCTGTCCGGGATCTAAATTGACGAATCTGCACCCTGTGGAAAAAATATAAACACTTCCTCGACCCGCAGTAAATTTTGGGTCGGGATCTTTTTGTTATCTGGAGGAGATCTTTTTGCTTTACTAATGGCTTTTTATTTTACTGTTTCAAACGAATCAGCATTCAACTTATTACAAAGAGAACATGTTGTAAAATCTGATGGGGGAAAACTATACTTAATTTCTCCTTTTTTAATTTTTGAATTAACAAAGCATGTGAGGGTAAATGATGCAAGATTTGACCACAATAATTTCCTATAGCAATCTGCCAATCATCAAACATTTGAAAAGCATCAAGTTGTTCTCTGTTATATGGAATTACAATTTTTTGATGGCTCTTTACTAAACAATTTAATAAATCAGTATACTTGAATTAATCTTTTTAATTAATATGTCAGTAATTTTTCCTTAGGCAGAGGCCATTGTTCCACCCACACCAGATCTTGAGATTTTCATGTAATGGGGTAGGCAGCAAAAACAATGGCCTCCATAATAAATTTGGATATCCCAATTTAGCACGTAGCTTGCGAGGAGTTGGGCAAATTGGCTCAATTATTTCTGTCTGTTGTTTACCCAATCATTTTGATGGATCATAGCCCATCTGCAACATCTGAGAGGTCACTTTATCATCAGGGCTAAAAAGTAACACTCCCATTTGAGACAGCACGTCCCTCCCCGACAGGGTAAAGGGGAGTGAAGGGACTACATACGGTTGGAAAGTTCCACGGGTATCCTCAAATTGCCAATCCTAAAATTTTTGCACTTTTGGCTACTGTGGGGGCTCTTCCTATCCCCACCAAGTTATTTTCAGTAGTATGTGTGGGCCAGGAGCTGGGCCAGTCTTTTCCTGAAATGCAAGAAACGTCTGCTCCTGTGTCTAATAACCCCACAATAGACTTGCCATTAATCAGAATAGTTTTCATAGGCCGTTTCTGAGTAATTTTTGTTATCCAAAAAACCATATCACTAGACCCAAATCATTTATCCTGCATTTCATTCTGAGTAGCTGTGTGCCCAATTGCAGTGTGGTAAGGCAAAAGCAAAAGTTGGGCTATTTTTTTTTTTAATTTTTATTAATTGCACAGTTTTAGCAGGTGGCGAGATCAAAACTTCAATTTTTCCAGTATAATCAGAATTTACTACACAAGACACTACCGAAATTCCTTGAAAAGAAAGCAAGCTATGCCCCAGTACAAGTCTTACAATGTCCTCAGGCAGGGGACTAGCCACTCTCATTGGAATCTGAGTCACTGGCACATCAGGGGTTAATATTATTGAGGTGGTGGAACTGAGGTCTAGGCCTGAGCTACCTGGGGTTGTTTGGTACGGGTTGTTTGTCTCTGTTTAGCAGGACATTTTGGCAAAAAATGTTCTATTTGGCCTCAAGAGAAACATTTTGCATTTGTAAAATCCTTTTTATTACGAATATTTTTCTTTTTTTTTGTTTGTTTTCTTCCTTTTTTCTTTTTTTTTTTTTGGGTGAGGCCCCTCCTGAGGGGATTTTATGCAAGGAGCAAGCTCTGTTTTAAAAGCTCTTTTGCTCAAAAATATTGTCACTATCCTTTTCAAACTTAAGCAATGTTCTGGGAGGCTTTGGATATAAAGTGGGGAGTTCTTAAGCCCTGGGGAGGCGCAAGCAGAGGTTGCAGTGGTCGCCTTAAATAAGATATCTTTTTCAAAGGTTTGGTTTGTGTAGAGGGGGAGGGGGCTCTCCAGGGCGCTCGGCCGCTGCGTCCTGTAAGCACCCTCCTTCCTCGGGAGGAAGAGTAGTCTCTCTCCTTTTGTTTGCCAATGGCAGAAAATACGATCTGCATAGAAGGTGGAGACCCACTACCATTTACCGCTATAGCCTCTCCCATAGGCTATCTAACAGCCTCATGACAGGGGTCCAGAACATTTGTAATCATATTTTACAGAGCAAAAGCATTTACAGGCCCATGCAAAGTATAGTAAGTTTTTAGCTGTTTTGTTAGCTTCACCCAAGTATCTAAATCCCTTTTTTGGAAACCAAGGACATTGCTCTCGTAACAGTAGTCTTTTTAATCTTTAATTTGTCTTTTTTGTTTAACAGTTACAAAATTACTTGTATAAAGAGGTGTCATTGTTTTGAGTCATTGTTACCCGTGTCAGAAAATTAAGAGTTACAGAAAAGTCTGCCTTGACAAAAAGGTTTTACCTTAGCCAAGGGGGGTTTTGTTTTAAACCCTAAGATAGCAGGTTTCTTTTCAACCTCTAGAGCACCAGGTTTGTCTTAAACCCTTGAACACTTCCCACTCCTCCTCACCCTGTCTATCCTACAGGGGGGTCCGCGGCACCCTGAGTGGGGTCCTAGCCGTCCCGAACACTCAACACTGGGGGAGTACCCGAAAGTACTCCGGGGGGAGTGATTAAGTCACTCCGGGGGGAGCAACGGAGAGTGCTCCGGGGGGAGCAACAGAGAGTGCTCGGGGGAGCTTTTGCTCCGAGGAACCTACCTTCGAATAGCCTGTTCCGGGCGCCACTTGCCGGGGTCCAGCCCCGGTGGATCCAGGGAACTCGAAGGGTGGACGCGTTGGCGTGGAAAGACTTGTTTGTTTATTAATGTAAGATTAGATTAAGAAACTATAGTGTAGTAAGAAGGTTAAGTGGAGGAAGAGGGCTGAATAGCTTGGTTTACGCGGAAGGCCAATAAAATTCCAGACAAGGAATTCGCACCATCTACGTTGGGCCACCGGCGCCCGCTTGAATATCTAAGGGTGCCTCGCCTTAAGCTCCCTTTCGTGCGGGTCTTAACAGCCGGGGCAAGTAAGTAGACCTGGCGAGCCTCCGCGCCCCAGATGGAGATTCAGCCTGAAGTTAAAGTAAAGAGCAGAGAGAGGAAAGGGGAGAGAAGAGGAGAGAGAGAGACATGGGGGGAGCCAGAGTCCCAAGAAACCAGGCCGAGAGACTAGTTCGAGAAACTGGTCCGAGAAACTGGCCCCCGGCCCCTGGCCCCCATCCTTTATTGTTCAGAAGGCCTTTTATACTTTTGATAAAACATGGAGATCAATGGGTAACACAGAATTATGTAGCGTTCGCAGCCCAGACTCTTTCTATACATCATTTTGTATACAAAAGGTCTCAGGTGATTTACATTATCTTCTGGCCAAGAAGCTTGTTAACACTTTTTATCTCCCTTCCTTAATGAATGTTGATTTTGTTTCCCCTGAAGTGTTTTTCTTTAATTTGCATCTCCTTAAAGCATTAAAGTTACATCTCTATAGAACAAAGGTGCAGTGGGATATAACAAAGAAGGTACTTAACTCGAAGATCTAATGTTGCTAATACCAGGTCTGCTACTTGTTTTTCTATATACCAACTATATCTAAAAATAAAGGATATGAAAATTTGGCAGCAAGCATTGACTCAACAAATGAAACTTGTAATCAGTCCTATTCTAAAGATTTTGACTCTTCGGAAGCCCCTACATTCCTAGGATGTTTTAAGCTTCCTGTGCCTCCTGCGGTCAGGAGGCCTCAAACAATCACACGCGCAGCTGTACGAGTCCTGCAGGCAGGCTAGAAAGCCATCAGAGGGTTTTCTGGATTGAAACACTCTTTCAAATGCAGAAGACTAAAGCCCTGAATTGACTTTTTCCAGAAAATGTCAGAAGAGTGGAAAAGCAGAGCACAAAAGCCGGCAGATTTTTGTTGGGGTACATGCTTAGGAATTTCCAGAGGGGTCCCTGAAGTCTGAGCACGCCTTGCGTATGTCAGCTTCCTTCCTCATGACCTTGTCACGGGCGGGATTCCTCACACTGGCTCCCGGCATCTCACCCTTTTTAATTTTAAATAATTAATTATGTTTAAAATCAGGTGCAGTTCGGTCGCGAGATTCCGAATGCTCTGCCGAAGAATCTAGACAGTACAGTGAAGTATGATTATGAGGAGCAAGATTATAAAGAGTAGACAGAATAGTCTTTTCAGAAATGAAGTTAGAGAAAGTGTGGGAAAAGTCATTGGCTTCTCCTGCGGTGGTAAAATCTAATCGGGAGTGTTCCAAGGTCTGAATCTGGTTATGCAGTTTCCCTAAGTCTAAACTAATATCTGAGCTGTTCCAAAACACCTAAAACTTGATTTTTTAACATATTGGGCATTTACACTTGTTGAGTCAATGATTGCTGTCGTAGTAACAATAACAGTTGTAACACAGCAAGAACATAATTATCATATCAATAAGTTGTTACAGTTACAGGACATCTTTAAAACCACAAAAGAGCAGACATTACTTTGAGGAGTTAAACAAGATGAAAACATCCATGGTTCACAAGTCGCTACATTAGGTACGTTAAGTTTTCTGGAATCATTGGTGAAAAGAAGAACATAAGGAGAGGATAGACAAGCCAAAATAGAGTAAATAGAGTCATTTTCTGGTTGGAGTTTGCGCTGCAGCAGCTGTTAGTCCCGCCGGGATCTTGATGTTTCTTTTGCCTCTTCTGCCGGTGGGAGCAGCGGCCTTCACCCCGCCCTCTGACACTGGCGCTGTTACGGAGCTGCGAGTGCGGTGCACTGGGTTCCGTCAGTCAGGCTGGCCCCGCCCGCAGCTTTTGGTGTGCGGCTGTTTCCCGCGGCGGTGGCGGCAGAGAAGTTCCCTTTTTCTTTTGTGGCGAATCAGTCTGTCCGGGATCTAAATTGACGAATCTGCACCCTGTGGAAAAAATATAAACACTTCCTCGACCCGCAGTAAATTTTGGGTCGGGATCTTTTTGTTATCTGGAGGAGATCTTTTTGCTTTACTAATGGCTTTTTATTTTACTGTTTCAAACGAATCAGCATTCAACTTATTACAAAGAGAACATGTTGTAAAATCTGATGGGGGAAAACTATACTTAATTTCTCCTTTTTTAATTTTTGAATTAACAAAGCATGTGAGGGTAAATGATGCAAGATTTGACCACAATAATTTCCTATAGCAATCTGCCAATCATCAAACATTTGAAAAGCATCAAGTTGTTCTCTGTTATATGGAATTACAATTTTTGATGGCTCTTTACTAAACAATTTAATAAATCAGTATACTTGAATTAATCTTTTTAATTAATATGTCAGTAATTTTTCCTTAGGCAGAGGCCATTGTTCCACCCACACCAGATCTTGAGATTTTCATGTAATGGGGTAGGCAGCAAAAACAATGGCCTCCATAATAAATTTGGATATCCCAATTTAGCACGTAGCTTGCGAGGAGTTGGGCAAATTGGCTCAATTATTTCTGTCTGTTGTTTACCCCAATCATTTTGATGGATCATAGCCCATCTGCAACATCTGAGAGGTCACTTTATCATCAGGGCTAAAAAGTAACACTCCCATTTGAGACAGCACGTCCCTCCCCGACAGGGTAAAGGGGAGTGAAGGGACTACATACGGTTGGAAAGTTCCACGGGTATCCTCAAATTGCCAATCTAAAATTTTTGCACTTTTGGCTACTGTGGGGGCTCTTCCTATCCCCCACCAAGTTATTTTCAGTAGTATGTGTGGGCCAGGAGCTGGGCCAGTCTTTTCCTGAAATGCAAGAAACGTCTGCTCCTGTGTCTAATAACCCCACAATAGACTTGCCATTAATCAGAATAGTTTTCATAGGCCCGTTTCTGAGTAATTTTTGTTATCCAAAAAACCATATCACTAGACCCAAATCATTTATCCTGCCTTTCATTCTGAGTAGCTGTGTGCCCAATTGCAGTGTGGTAAGGCAAAAGCAAAAGTTGGGCTATTTTTTTTTTTTTAATTTTTATTAATTGCACAGTTTTAGCAGGGTGGCGAGATCAAAACTTCAATTTTTCCAGTATAATCAGAATTTACTACACAAGACACTACCGAAATTCCTTGAAAAGAAAGCAAGCTATGCCCCCAGTACAAGTCTTACAATGTCCTCAGGCAGGGGACTAGCCACTCTCATTGGAATCTGAGTCACTGGCACATCAGGGGTTAATATTATTGAGGTGGTGGAACTGAGGTCTAGGCCTGAGCTACCTGGGGTTGTTTGGTACGGGTTGTTGTCTCTGTTTAGCAGGACATTTTGGCAAAAAATGTTCTATTTGGCCTCAAGAGAAACATTTTGCATTTGTAAAATCCTTTTTATTACGAATATTTTTCTTTTTTTTTTGTTTGTTTTCTTCCTTTTTTCTTTTTTTTTTTTTTGGGTGAGGCCCTCCTGAGGGATTTTATGCAAGGAGCAAGCTCTGTTTTAAAAGCTCTTTTGCTCAAAAATATTGTCACTATCCTTTTCAAACTTAAGCAATGTTCTGGGAGGCTTTGGATATAAAGTGGGGAGTTCTTAAGCCCTGGGGAGGCGCAAGCAGAGGTTGCAGTGGTCGCCTTAAATAAGATATCTTTTTCAAAGGTTTGGTTTGTGTAGAGGGGGAGGGGGCTCTCGCAGGGCGCTCGGCCCGCTGCTGTCCTGTAAGCACCCTCCTTCCTCGGGAGGAAGAGTAGTCTCTCTCCTTTTGTTTGCCAATGGCAGAAAATACGATCTGCATAGAAGGTGGAGACCCACTACCATTTACCGCTATAGCCTCTCCCATAGGCTATCTAACAGCCTCATGACAGGGTCCAGAACATTTGTAATCATATTTTACAGAGCAAAAGCATTTACAGGCCCATGCAAAGTATAAGTAAGTTTTTAGCTGTTTTGTTAGCTTCACCCAAGTATCTAAATCCTTTTTTGGAAACAAGGACATTGCTCTCGTAACAGTAGCTTTTAATCTTTAATTTGTCTTTTTTGTTTAACAGTTACAAAATTACTTGTATAAAGAGGTGTCATTGTTTTTGAGTCATTGTTACCCATGTCAGAAAATTAAGAGTTATAGAAAAGTCTGCCTGACAAAAAGGTTTTACCTTAGCCAAGGGGGGTTTTGTTTTTAACCCTAGATAGCAGGTTTCTTTTCAACCTCTAGAGCACCAGGTTTCTCTTAAACCCTTGAACACTTCCCACTCCTCCTCACCCTGTCTATCCTACAGGGGGGTCCGCGGCACCCTGAGTGGGTCCTAGCCGTCCCGAACACTCAACACTGGGGGAGTACCCGAAAGTACTCCGGGGGGAGTGATTAAGTCACTCCGGGGGGAGCAACGGAGAGTGCTCCGGGGGAGCAACAGAGAGTGCTCGGGGGGAGCTTTTGCTCCGAGGAACCTACCTTCGAATAGCCTGTTCCACTTGCCGGGGTCCAGCCCCGGTGGATCCAGGGAATTCGAAGGGTGGACGGCGTTGGCGTGGAAAGACTTGTTTGTTTTTATTAATGTAAGATTAGATTAAGAAACTATAGTGTAGTAAGAAGATTAAGTGGAGGAAGAGGGCTGAATAGCTTGGTTTACGCGGAAGGCCAATAAAATTCCAGACAAGGAATTTGCACCATCTACGTTGGGCCACCGCCCCCGCTTGAATATCTAAGGGTGCCTCGCCTTAAGCTCCCTTTCGTGGGCGGGTCTTAACAGCCGGGGCAAGTAAGTAGACCTGGCGAGCCTCCGCGCCCCAGATGGAGATTCAGCCTGAAGTTAAAGTAAAGAGCAGAGAGAGGAAAGGGGAGAGAAGAGGAGAGAGAGAGACATGGGGGGAGCCAGAGTCCCAAGAAACCAGGCCGAGAGACTAGTTCGAGAAACTGGTCCGATCCTCCTTTATTGTTCAGAAGGCCTTTTATACTTTTGATAAAACATGGAGATCAATGGGTAACACAGAATTATGTAGCGTTCGCAGCCCAGACTCTTTCTATACATCATTTTGTATACAAAAGGTCTCAGGTGATTTACATTATCTTCTGGCCAAGAAGCTTGTTAACACTTTTTATCTCTCTTCCTTAATGAATGTTGATTTTGTTTCCCCTGAAGTGTTTTTTTTCTTTAATTTGCATCTCCTTAAAGCATTAAAGTTACATCTCTATAGAACAAAGGTGCAGTGGGATATAACAAAGAAGGTACTTAACTCGAAGATCTAATGTTGCTAATACCAGGTCTACTACTTGTTTTTTCTATATACCAACTATATCTAAAAATAAAGGATATGAAAATTTGGCAGCAAGCATTGACTCAACAAATGAAACTTTAATCAGTCCTATTCTAAAGATTTTGACTCTTCGGAAGCCCCTACATTCCTAGGATGTTTTAAGCTTCCTGTGCCTCCTGCGGTCAGGAGGCCTCAAATCACACGCGCAGCTGTACGAGTCCTGCAGGCAGGCTAGAAAGCCATCAGAG
>NW_017216256.1:0-13314 GCF_001704415.2 Capra hircus
TGCCCCCACTCGAGACGAGGACTGACTGACTCCCCTGGGGGACTCAGAAGTACCCAAGATCCATGTCAGCACTGGAGAGGAATCCTCAGGTTCGGGCACCGACTCCACACAAGGTCTTAGGCCCGCATCGACGGGAGAGGAATCCGAGAGGCCCCGAGCAACTCGCATGGGGACTGGCCTTTCCTGAGGCCACCAGAGCGGGTCCCTGAGGTCCCCGTCGTAAGTCGAGAGCACCTGCCGCAACTCGAGAAAATCCAGGAGGTTCTCCCCTCCAGGCGAGATGAGGCCCATTTCCGCTGAGGCGTCTCGAGGCTAATCACACCTAACCTCTGGAACTTCCAAAGGGTCCTTCACACCCTTGCTGCAACTCAAGAAGTTCCCCGACATACCCGTCTCCACTCGAGAGGAAGCACGAGAGTCCCGCCCACATCCAGAGAGCCCGTTTCCGCCTCCTAGCTCGAGAGGAGGGATCCTTTCCCTGCGTGGTCGGGAAAGAATTCCCGCGTTCCCGTCGCATCTCAAGAGGAGGCGCTCTCCACAGGAAAGGCGAGAGGAACTCCAGGGTCGTGCCACCATTCCCAGAGTCCCCAGATGTCTCAGTCCATTCCAGGGAAACCTGTTTTCCCTGCACTGCCTCGACTTTCAAGCCGAGGATCGACTCACACACGGTGGCACGTGGGACAGCCCTGTGGGAAAGCCCCGTGGAAAGCCTCGAGGGAAAGCCACAGATCCCTTGATCCACGCGAAGGGAAGCGTGACACTGCTGCTACAGCTCGGGAGGAAAGCGCACGTGCATGCCCCCCTCGAGACGAGGACTGACTCCCTGGGGAGACTCCAGAAGTACCCCAAGATCCATGTCAGCACTGGAGAGAAAATCCTCAGGTTCCGGAACCGACTCCACACAAGGCCTTGGCCACAGCATCGACGGGAGAGGAATCCCGAGAGGCCACCGAGCAACTCGCATGGGTCTGGCCTTTCCTGAGGCCACCAGAGCGGGTCCCTGAGTTCCCCGTCCTAAGTCGAGAGCACACTGCTTCAACTCGAGATAATACAGGAGGTTCTCCCCTCCAGGCGAGATGAGGCCCATTTCCGCTGAGGCGTCTCGAGTCTAAACACACCTAACCTCTGGAACTTCCAAAGGGTCCTTCACACCCTTGCTGCAACTCAAGAAGTTCCCCGACATACCCGTCTCCACTCGAGAGGAAGCACGAGAGTCCCGCCCACATCCAGAGGAGCCCCGTTTCCGCCTCCTAGCTCGAGAGGAGGATCCTTTCCCTACGTGGTCGGGAAAGAATTCCCGGCGTTCCTGTCACATCTCAAGAGGAGTCGGTCTCCACCGGAGAGGGGAGAGGAACTCCAGGATCGTGCCACCATTCCCAGAGTCCCCCAGATGTCTCAGTCCATTCCAGGGAAACCTGTTTTCCCTGCACTGCCTCGACCTTCAAGCCGAGGATCGACTCACACCACGGTGGCACGTGGGACAGCCCTGTGGGAAAGCCTCGTGGGAAAGCCTCGAGGGAAAGCCACAGATCCCTTGATCCACGCGAAGGGAATCGTGACTCTGCTGCTACAGCTCGAGAGGAAACCGCACGTTCATGCCCCCACTCGAGACGAGGACTGACTCCCCTGGGGAGACTCCAGAAGTACCCCAAGATCCATGTCAGCACTGGAGAGGAATCCTCAGGTTCCGGCACCTGCTGGGAGCCAGTGTGAGGAATCCCGCCCATGACAAGGTCATGAGGAAGGAAGCTGACATACGCAAGGCGTGCTCAGACTTCAGGGACCCCTCTGCAAATTCCTAAGCACGTACCCCAACAAAAATCTGCCGGCTTTTGTGCTCTGCTTTTCCACTCTTCTGACATTTTCTGGAAAAATCAATTCAGGGCTTTAGTCTTCTGCATTTGAAAGAGTGTTTCAATCCAAAAACCCCTCCGATGGCTTTCTAGCCTGCCTGCAGGACTCGTACAGCTGCGCATGTGATTGTTTGAGGCCTCCTGACCGCAGGAGGCACAGGAAGCTTAAAACATCCTAGGAATGTAGGAGCTTCCGAGGAGTCAAAATCTTTAGAATAGGACTGATTAATGGTTTCATTTTTTGGGTCAATGCTTGCTGCCAAATTTTCATATCCTTTATTTTTAGATATAGTTGGTATATAGAAAAACAAGTAGTAGACCTGGTATTAGCAACATTAGATCTTTGAGTTAAGTACCTTCTTTGTTATATCCCACTGCACCTTTGTTCTATAGAGATGTAACTTTAATGCTTTAAGGAGATGCAGATTAAAAAAAAAAAAAACACTTCAGGGGAAACAAAATTAACATTCATTAAGGAAGAGAGCCAAAAAGTGTTAACAAGCCTCTTGGCCAAAAGATAATGTAAATCACCTGAGACCTTTTGTATACAAAATGATATACGGAAAGAATCTGGGTTGCGAACGCTACATAATTTTGTGTTACCCATTGATCTCCGTGTTTTATCAAAAGTATAAAAGGCCTTCTGAACAATAAAGGATGGGGGCCAGTTTCTCGAACTAGTCTCTCGGCCTGGTTTCTTGGGACTCTGGCTCCCCCATGTCTCTCTCTCTCTCTTCTTCTCTCCCCTTCCCTCTCTCTGCTCTTTACTTTAACTTCAGGCTGAATCTCCATCTGGGGCGCGGAGGCTCGCCAGGTCTACTTACTTGCCCCGGCTGTTAAGACCCGCACGAAAGGGAGCTTAAGGCGAGGCACCCTTAGATATTCAAGCGGCGCCGGTGGCCCAACGTAGATGGTGCAAATTCCTTGTCTGGAATTTTATTGGCCTTCCGCGTAAACCAAGCTATTCAGCCCTCTTCCTCCACTTAATCTTCTTACTACACTATAGTTTCTTAATCTAATCTTACATTAATAAACAAACAAGTCTTTCCACGCCAACGCCGTCCACCCTTCGAATTCCCTGGATCCACCGGGGCTGGACCCCGGCAAGTGGTGCCCGGAACAGGCTATTCGAAGGTAGGTTCCTCGGAGCAAAAGCTCCCCCGGAGCACTCTCTGTTGCTCCCCCCGGAGCACTCTCTGTTGCTCCCCCGGAGTGACTTAATCACTCCCCCCGGAGTACTTTCGGGTACTCCCCCAGTGTTGAGTGTTCGGGACGGCTAGGACCCCACTCAGGGTGCCGCGGACCCCCCTGTAGGATAGACAGGGTGAGGACGAGTGGGAAGTGTTCAAGGGTTTAAGAGAAACCTGGTGCTCTAGAGGTTGAAAAGAAACCTGCTATCTTAGGGTTTAAAACAAAACCCCCTTGGCTAAGGTAAAACCTTTTTGTCAAGGCAGACTTTTCTATAACTCTTAATTTTCTGACACGGGTAACAATGACTCAAAACAATGACACCTCTTTATACAAGTAATTTTGTAACTGTTAAACAAAAAAGACAAATTAAAGATTAAAAGGCTCGTGTTACGAGACCAATGTCCTTGGTTTCCAGAAAAGAGATTTAGATACTTGGATAAAGGTAATAAAACAGCTAAAAACTAATTATACTTTGCATGGGCCTGTAAATGCTTTTGCTCTGTAAAATATTATTACAAATGTTCTGGACCCCCGTCATGAGGCTGTTAGTTAGATAGCCTATGGGAGAGACTATAGCAGTGGATCGTAGTGGGTCTCCACCTATTACGCAGATCATATTTTCTGCCATTGGCAAACAAAAGGAGAGAGACTGTACTCTTCCTCCCGAGGAAGGAGGGTGCTTATAGGACGCAGCGGCCGAGCGCCCTGGAGAGCCCCCTCCCCCTCTACACAAACCAAACCTTTAAAAGAGTTGTCTTATTTAAGGCGACCACTGCAACCTCTGCTTGCGCCTCCCCAGGGCTTAAGAACTCCCCACTTTATATCCAAAGCCTCCCAGAACATTGCTTAAGTTTGAAAACGATAGTGACAATATTTTTGAGCAAAAGAGCTTTTAAAACAGAGCTTGCTCCTTGCATAAAATCCCCTCAGGAGGGGCCTCACCCAACAAAAAAAAAAAAGGAAGAAAAACAGGAAAAAAAGAAAAATATTCGTAATAAAAAGGACTTAACAAATGCAAAATTTCTCTTGAGGCCAAATAGAACATTTTTTGCCAAAATGTCTTGCTAAACAGAGATAACAAGCCGTACCAAACAACCCCAGGTAGCTCAGGCCTGGACCTCAGTTCCACCACCTTAATAATAATAGCTCCTGACTCAGATTCCAGTGGCTAGTCCCCTGCCTGAGGACATTGTAAGACTTGTGCTGGGGCATAGCTTGCTTTCTTTTCAAAAAATTTCGGTAGTGTCTTGTGTAGTAAATTCTGATTATACTAAAAAAATTGAAGTTTTGATATCGCCACCTGCTAAAACTGTGCAATTAAAATTAAAAAATAGCACAGCTTTTGCTTTTACCTTATTACCAGACAGAAAAACCAGACAAAAAAAGCCCCAGAGGATCTAGATCTAGCTTTTTGGGTGCAAAAAATTGCAGCTTCTAGGCCTTTAAAAGATTTTTTAAAGATATAAAATGTCATGGCTGTTAGACAATAGACAAGACGTTTCTTACATTGCTGAGAGACTAGCGCAGCTCCTGGCCAACATATACTACTGAAAAGGAGTTGGTGGGATTAGAAAAGGTGGTATGCAGGATAAAAATGCTATAGAGTAAGAGGTGAGAGAGAGTTTAAAACCTTGGTGAATAGTGAGCTCCCCGTTGCTGGAAGTATTCAAGCAAAGATTAAATGGTTACTTGTCATCTAAAAGGCTATAGACCAGATTTGGGTTATAAAAAGATCATTAAAAAAGCTTTTCTTGCTTCTTATATTTGGGTCTGCCAAAAGTTTTAAAACTGATAATGTCCTTTTAAAGCTGCTGAGAGATTGTTTACTAACTTTAAATGATTTCCAAAAATTATTAGGTGATATTAATTGGATATGCCCACATTTAAAACTGACTTTTGTAGATTTAAAGCCTTTTGTTTGATTGCTGAAAAAAAACAATCCTAATCCCAGTTCTAAGAAAAAGTTGACTAGTGTGACACAGTTGGCTTTCGTTAAAGTGAATGAGGCTTTAAATGATCAGTTAATTAAGATTAATATTGCCAAAAAAGGAGATTAAATTATTCTTGCCACAAAATGTATACCTACAGGATGCTTGTGACAAGAAGGCCCATTGGTTCCATCTAATGACCCCCCAAAAATAGTTTTATCTTATCCCAACTTGGTGGAACAATGGCCTCTGCCTAAGAAAAAATTACTGCCATATTATTTTAAAAGATTAATTCAAGCATACTGATTTATTAAATTGTTCAGTAAAGAGCCATCAAAAATTGTAATTCCATATAACAAAAAACAACTTGATGGCTTTTCAAATGTTTGCTGATTGGCAGATTGCTATAGGAAATTCTTGTGATCAGATCTTGCATCATTTACCCTCACGTGCTTTGTTAATTCAAAAATTAAAAAAGGAGAAAATTAAGTATAGTTTTCCCCCATCAGATTTTACAACATGTTCTCTTTGTAATAAGTTAAATGCTGATTCGTTTGGAACAGTAAAATAAAAGCCATTGGTAAAGCAAAAAGATCTCCAGATAACAAAAAAGATCCCGACCCAGAATTTGCTGCGGGTCGAGGAAGTGTTTATATTTTTTCCACAGGGTGCAGATTCGTCAATTTGGATCCCGGACAGACTGATTTCGCCACAAAAGAAAAAGGGAACTTCTCTGCCGCCACCGCCGGCGGGAAACAGCCGTGCACCAAAGCTGCGGGCGGGGCCAGCCTGACTGACGGACCCAGTGCACCGCACTCGCAGCCCCGTATACAGCGCCAGTGTCAGAGGGCGGGGTGAAGGCCGCTGCTCCCACCGGCAGAAGAGGCAAAAGAAACATCAAGATCCCGGCGGGACTAACAGCTGCTGCAGCGCAAACTCCAACCAGAAAATGACTCTATTTACTCTATTTTGGCTTGTCTATCCTCTCCTTATGTTCTTCTTTTCACCAATGATTCCAGAAAACTTAACGTACCTAATGTAGCAACTTGTGAACCATGGATGTTTTCATCTTGTTTAACTCCTCAAAGTAATGTCTGCTCTTTTGTGGTTTTAAAGATGTCCTGTAACTGTAACAACTTATTGATATGATAATTATGTTCTTGCTGTGTTACAATAACTGTTATTGTTACTATGGCAGCGGTCATTGACTCAACAAGTGTAAATGCCCAATATTGTTAAAAAATCAAGTTTTAGGTGTTTTGGAACAGCTCAGATATTAGTTTAGACTTAGGGAAACTGCATAACCAGATTCAGACCTTGGAACACTCCGATTAGATTTTACCACCGCAGGAGAAGCCAATGACTTTTTCCACACTTTCTCTAACTTCATTTCTGGAAAGACTATTCTGTCTACTCTTTATAATCTTGCTCCTCGTAATCATTCTTCCCTGTATTGTCTAGATTCTTCGGCAGAGCATTCGGAATCTCGCGACCGAACTGCACCTGATTTTAAACATAAAATAATTTAATTATTTAAAATAAAAAGGGTGAGATGCTGGGAGCCAGTGTGAGGAATCCCGCCCGTGACAAGGTCATGAGGAAGGAAGCTGACATACGCAAGGCGTGCTCAGACTTCAGGGACCCCTCTGCAAATTCCTAAGCACGTACCCCAACAAAAATCTGCCGGCTTTTCTGCTCTGCTTTTCCACTCTTCTGACATTCTCTGGAAAAAGTCAAATCAGGGCTTTAGTCTTCTGCATTTGAAAGAGTGTTTCAATCCAAAAACCCCTCCGATGGCTTTCTAGCCTGCCTGCAGGACTCGTACAGCTGCGCATGTGATTGTTTGAGGCCTCCTGACCTGCAGGAGGCACAGGAAGCTTAAAACATCCTAGGAATGTAGGAGCTTTCCGAGGAGTCAAAATCTTTAGAATAGGACTGATTAAAGGTTTCATTTTTTGGGTCAATGCTTGCTGCCAAATTTTCATATCCTTTATTTTTAGATATAGTTGGTATATAGAAAAACAAAGTAGTAGACCTGGTATTAGCAACATTAGATCTTTGAGTTAAGTACCTTCTTTGTTATATCCCACTGCCACCTTTGTTCTATAGAGATGTAACTTTAATGCTTTAAGGAGATGCAGATTAAAAAAAAAAAAACACTTCAGGGGAAACAAAATTAACATTCATTAAGGAAGAGAGCCAAAAAGTGTTAACAAGCCTCTTGGCCAAAAGATAATGTAAATCACCTGAGACCTTTTGTATACAAACTGATATACGGAAAGAATCTGGGTTGCGAACGCTACATAATTTTGTGTTACCCATTGATCTCCGTGTTTTTATCAAAAGTATAAAAGGCCATTCTGAACAATAAAGGATGGGGGCCAGTTTCTCGAACTAGTCTCTCGGTCCTGGTTTCTTGGGACTCTGGCTCCCCCCATGTCTCTCTCTCTCTCTTCTTCTCTCCCTTCCCTCTCTCTGCTTTTTACTTTAACTTCAGGCTGAATCTCCATCTGGGGCGCGGAGGCTCGCCAGGTCTACTTACTTGCCCCGGCTGTTAAGACCCGCACGAAAGGGAGCTTAAGGCGAGGCACCCTTAGATATTCAAGCGTGCGCCGGTGGCCCAACGTAGATGGTGCAAATTCCTTGTCTGGAATTTTATTGGCCTTCCGCGTAAACCAAGCTATTCAGCCCTCTTCCTCCACTTAATCTTCTTACTACACTATAGTTTCTTATCTAATCTTACATTAATAAACAAACAAGTCTTTCCACGCCAACGCCGTCCACCCTTCGAATTCCCTGGATCCACCGGGGCTGGACCCCCGGCAGGCACCGACTCCACACAAGGTCTTAGGCCCTGCATCGACGGGAGAGGAATCCCGAGAGGCCCCCGAGCAACTCGCAAGGGACTGGCCTTTCCTGAGGCCACCAGAGCGGGTCCCAGCGGTCCCGTCGTAAGGCGAGAGCACGTACCGCAACTCGAAAAAATCCAGGAGATTCTCCCCTCCAGGGGAGATGAGGCCCATTTCCGCTAAGGCGTCTCGACTCTAAACACACCTAACCTCTGGAATTCCAAAGGATCCTTCACACCCTTGCTGCAACTCAAGAAGTTCCCCAACATACCCGTCTCCACTCGAGAGGAAGCACGAGAGTCACGCCCACATCCAGAGGAGCCCCGTTTCTGCCTCCAAGTTCGAGAGGAGGGATCCTTTTGCTGCGTGGTCGGGAAAGAATTCCCGGGCGTTCCCGTCGCATCTCAAGAGGAGGCGCTGTCCACAGGAAAGGCGAGAGGAACTCCAGGGTCGTGCCACCATTCCCAGAGTCCCCCAGATGTCTCAGTCCATTCCAGGGAAGCCTGTTTCCCCGGCACTGCCTCGACTTTCAAACCGAGGATCGACTGACACCACGGTGGCACGTGGACATCACTGGGGGAAAGCATCGTTGGAAAGCCTGGTGGGAAAGCCCTGGTGGGAAAGCCTCAATGGGAAAGCCTCGAGGGAAAGCCACAGATCCCTTGATCCAAGCGAAGGGAAGCGTGACACTGCTGCTACAGCTCGGGAGGAAAGCGCACTTGCATGTCCACACTCGAGACCAGGACTGACTCCCCTGGGGAGACTACCAGAAGTACCCCAAGATCCATGTCAGCCCTGGAGAGGAATCCTCAGGTTCCGGCACAGACTCCACACAAGGACTTAGGCCCCGGCATCGAGGGGAGAGGAATCCCGAGAGGCCCCGAGCAACTCGTATGGGGACCTGCCTTTCCTGAGGCCACCAGAGCGGGATCCTGATGTCCCCGTTGTAAGTCGAGAGCACCTGCCGCAACTCGAGAAAATCCAGGAGGTTCTCCCCTTCCAGGCGAGATGAGGCCCTTTCCTGCTGAGGCGTCTCCAGGCTAATCACACCAAACCTCTGGAACTTCCAAAGGGCCCTTCACACACTTGCTAAAACTAAAGAAGTTCGCCGACATACCCGTCTTCACTCGAGAGGAAGCACGAGAGTCCCGCCCACATCTAGAGGAACCCCGTTTCCGGCCTCTAGCACGAGAGGAGGTATCCTTTGCCTGATTGGTCGGGAAAGAATTCCCGGCGTTCCCGTCGCATCTCAAGAGGAGGCACTCTCCACAGGAAAGGCGAGCGGAACTCCAGGGTCGTGCCACAATTCCCAGAGTCCCCCAGATGTCTCAGTCCATTCCAGGGAAACCTGTTTCCCTACACTGCCTCGAATTTCAGGACGAGGATCCACTCACACCACGGTGGCACGTGGGACAGCCCTTTGGGAAATCCTTGAGGGAAAGCCACAGATCCCTTGATCCATGCGAAGAGAAGCGTGACACTGCTGCTACAGCTCAGGAGGAAAGCGCACCTGCATGCCCCCACTCGAGACGAGGACTGACTCCCCTGGGGAGACTCCAGAAGTACCCCAAGATCTATGTCAGCACTGGAGAGGAATCCTCAGGTTCCGGCACCGACTCCACACAAGGTCTTAGGCCCCGGCATCGACGGGAGAGAAATCCCGAGAGGCCCCGAGCAACTCGCATGGGGACTGGCCTTTCCTGAGGCCACCAGAGCGGGTCCCTGAGGACCCCGTCGTAAGTCGAGAGCACCTGCCCAACTCAAGAAAATCCAGGAGGTTCTCCCCTCCAGGCGAGATGAGGCCCATTTCCTCTGAGGCTAATCACACCTAACCTCTGGAACTTCCAAAGGGTCCTTCACACCCTTGCTGCAACTCAAGAAGTTCCCCGACATACCCGTCTCCACTCGAGAGGAAGCACGAGAGTCCCGCCCACATCCAGAGAGCCCCGTTTCCGCCTCCTAGCTCGAGGAGCAGGGATCCTTTCCTGCGTGGTCGGGAAAGAATTCCCGGCGTTCCCGTCGCATCTCAAGAGGAGGCGCTCTCCACAGGAAAGGCGAGAGGAACTCCAGGGTCGTGCCACCATTCCAAGAGTCCCCCAGATGTCTCAGCCATTCCAGGGAAACCTGTTTTCCCTGCACTGCCTCGACTTTCAAGCCGAGGATGACTCACACCACGGTGGCACGTGGGACAGCCCTGTGGGAAATCCTCCTGGGAAAGCCTCGTGGGAAAGCCTCGAGGGAAAGCCACAGATCCCTTGATCCACGCGAAGGGAAGCGTGACACTGCTGCTACAGCTCGGGAGGAAAGCGCACGTGCATGCCCCCACTCGAGACGAGGACTGACTCCCCTGGGGAGACTCCAGAAGTACCCAAGATCCACGTCAGCACTGGAGAGGAATCCTCAGGTTCCGGCACCGACTCCACACAAGGTCTTAGGCCCCGGCATCGACGGGAGAGGAATCCCGAGAGGCCCCGAGCAACTCGCATGGGGACTGGCCTTTCCTGAGGCCACCAGAGCGGGTCCCTGAGGTCCCCGTCGTAAGTCGAGAGCACCTGCCGCAACTCGAGAAACTCCAGGAGGTTCTCCCCTCCAGGCGAGATGAGGCCCATTTCCTCTGAGGCTTCCCAGGCTAATCACACCTAACCTCTGGAACTTCCAAAGGGTCCTTCACACCCTTGCTGCAACTCAAGAAGTTCCCCGACATACCCGTCTCCACTCGAGAGGAAGCACGAGAGTCCCGCCCACATCCAGAGGAGCCCCGTTTCCGCCTCATAGCTCGAGAGGAGGGATCCTTTCCCTGCGTGGTCGGGAAAGAATTCCGGCGTTCCCGTCGCATCTCAAGAGGAGGCGCTCTCCACAGGAAAGGCGAGAGGAACTCCAGGGTCGTGCCACCATTCCCAGAGTCCCCCAGATGTCTCAGTCCATTCCAGGGAAACCTGTTTTCCCTGCACTGCCTCGACTTTCAAGCCGAGGATCGACTCACACCACGGTGGCACGTGGGACAGCCCTGTGGGAAAGCCTCGTGGGAAAGCCTCATGGGAAAGCCTCGAGGGAAAGCCACAGATCCCTTGATCCAAGCGAAGGGAAGCGTGACACTGCTGCTACAGCTCGGGAGGAAAGCGCACGTGCATGCCCCACTCGAGACGAGGACTGACTCCCCTGGGAGACTCCAGAAGTACCCCAAGATCCATGTCAGCACTGGAGAGGAATCCTCAGGTTCCGGCACCGACTCCACACAAGGTCTTAGGCCCGGCATCGACGGGAGAGGAATCCCGAGAGGCCCCCGAGCAATTCGCATGGGGACTGGCCTTTCCTGAGGCCACCAAAGTGGGTCCCTGAGGTCCCCATCGTAAGTGGAGAGCACCTGCCGCAACTCGAGAAATCCAGGAGGTTCTCCCCTCCAGGCGAGATGAGGCCCATTTCCGCTGAGGTTCTCGAGGCTAATCACACCTAACCTCTGGAACTTCCAAAGGGTCCTTCACACCCTTGCTGCAACTCAAGAAGTTCCCCGACATACCCGTCTCCACTCGAGAGGAAGCACGAGAGTCCCGCCCACATCCAGAGGAGCCCCGTTTCCGCCTCATAGCTCGAGAGAGGGATCCTTTCCCTGCGTGGTCGGGAAAGAATTCCCGGGTTCCCGTCGCATCTCAAGAGGAGGCGCTCTCCACAGGAAAGGCGAGAGGAACTCCAGGGTCGTGCCACCATTCCCAGAGCCCCCAGATGTCTCAGTCCATTCCAGGGAAACCTGTTTTCCCTGCACTGCCTCAACGTTCAGGCCGAGGATCGACTCACATCACGGTGGCACGTGGGAGCCCAGCCTGGTTGGTGGGAAAGCCTCGAGGGAAAGCCACAGATCCCTTGATCCACGCGAAGGGAAGCGTGACACTGCTGCTACAGCTCGGGAGGAAAGCGCACGTGCATGCCCCCACTCGAGACGAGGACTGACTCCCCTGGGGAGACTCCAGAAGTACCCAAGATCCATGTCAGCACTGGAGAGGAATCCTCAGGTTTCCGGCACCGACTCCACACAAGGTCTTAGGCCCCGGCATCAGGGAGAGGAATCCCGAGATGCCCCCTAGCAACTCGCATGGGGACTGGCCTTTCCTGAGGCCACCAGAGCGGGTCCTGATGTCCCCGCCGAAAGTCAAGAGCACCTGCGCAACTAGAGAAAATCCAGGACGTTCTCCCTTCCAGGCGAGATGAGGCCCATTTCCGCTGAGGCGTCTCGAGGCTAATCACACCTAACCTCTGGAACTTCCAAAGGGTCCTTCACACACTTGCTGCAACTCAAGAAGTTCCCCGACATACCCGTCTCCACTCGAGAGGAAGCACGAGAGTCCCGCCCAATCAGAGGACCCCGTTTCCGCCTCCTAGCTCGAGAGGAGGGATCCTTTCACTGCATGGTCGGGAAAGAATTCCCGGCGTTCCCGTCGCATCTCAAGAGGAGGCGCTCTCCACAGGAAAGGCGAGAGGAACTCCAGGGTCGTGCCACCATTCCCAGAGTGCCCCAGATGTCTCAGTCCATTCCAGGGAAACCTGTTTTCCCTGCACTGCCTCGAATTTCAAGCCGAGGATCTACTCACACCACGGTGGCACGTGGGACAGCCCTTGGGAAAGCCTCTAGGGAAAGCCACAGATCCCTTGATCACGCGAAGGGAAGCGTGACACTGCTGCTGCAGCTCGGGAGGAAAGCGCACGTGCATGCCCCCACTCGAGACGAGACTGACTCCCCTGGGGAGACTCCAGAAGTACCCAAGATCCATGTCAGCACTGGAGAGGAATCCTCAGTTTCCGGCACCGACTCCAAACAAGGTCTTAGGCCCCGGCATCGACGGGAGAGGAATCCCGAGAGGCGCCCGAGCAACTCGCATGGGGACTGGCCTTTCCTGAGGCCACCAGAGCGGGTCCCTGAGTTCCCCGTCCTAAGTCCGAGCACTGCCGCAACTCGAGAAAATCCAGGAGTTCTCCCCTCCAGGCGAGATGAGGCCCATTTCCTCTGAGGTGTCTCAAGGCTAATCACACCTAACCTCTGGAACTTACAAAGGGTCCTTCACACCCTTGCTGCAACTCAAGAAGTTCCCCGACATACCCGTCTCCACTCGAGAGGAAGCACGAGAGTCCCGCCCAATTCCAGAGGAGCCCCGTTTCCGCCTCCTAGCTCGAGAGGAGGGATCCTTTCCCTGTGTGGTCGGGAAAGAATTCCCAGTGTTCCCGGCGCATCTCAAGAGGAGGCGATCTCCACAGGAAAGGCGAGAGGAACTCCAGGGTCGTACCACCATTCCTTGAGTCCCCCAGATGTCTCAGTCCATTCCAGGGAAACCTGTTTTCCCTGCACTGCCTCTACTTTCAAGCCGAGGATGGACTCACACCACGTGGCACGTGGGACAGCCCTGTGGGAAAGCCTCGTGGGAAAGCCTCATGGGAAAGCCTCGAGGGAAAGCCCCCAGTTGCTTTGATCAACTCGAAGGGAAGTGTGACACTGCTGCTACAGCT
>NW_017216257.1:0-23460 GCF_001704415.2 Capra hircus
AGCTGCTTGGGGTGAGGAAGGGTACTGTGGGTCCTTATGTTACCTTAACCATTTACCCCATTTTCATTCTTAAGCCCCATTTTTACTTTCCATGATAACTCTTGCCTCTGAATCCTGAGACTTTCCTGGGGCATTCAAGAGAAAAGGCTCCTTCTTATAATTTATCTTTGCAGGAATGTATTTCTCCATTCACTTTCCTCCTTCCAGTGAATTGACTCTTCCAAATGCATGGACACCTGTCATCTACTACTTGGTTCTATTCTCATTTTCTTTGTGACTGTGAGTTTATACCTTTAAAAATTAAAAAAAAAAAATTCTTTTTTTCTCCCATGTTGGTAAAGTTCAGAGTAGGAGTAAATGCAAATACTTAGTCCACTATGTTTAACAAGACATCCTAGCCCATATTTTTTATTGAATTGTTTCACAAAAAGACACATTTTTGCAATTGAGTGCTGGCAATCAACTTTTTTTTGGGTAACAAGTCCAAATAGGATAAAAAGTTTAGACATGCTCATTTTATTTCCCAGTTTTAAACAAAAAATGTATTAGTCCAGCAGAGTATATTTAGAATTGTTGGACTTATTTCCTTGGATTTACTTATAACAATATGTTTGAAATGTGTTAAGTTGAAAATTGGCAGGATCAGCTGTATGTGTGTGTTTGCAAGTGTGACAGCAGGAGAAACTGCTAGAAGAAAAGAATGAATCCAAGAGAAAGCAGCGTGTTTGATTTTGGTTGTGGAGGGGAGGTAAGGTTTTAGGTCAGAGCCATATCAATATTTTCAATATGATCAATATACTTTAATGAGTACCTAAAGGTGATTTTCCCCCCTATGCTCAAAACTCACAGACCATTCATACTCTATCAGTGTCTTAAAATACTGCCCTATTTGCACTAAGGGTCCCTCTGAATTAATGCATTTCTGGCTCGTGGGGCCACACTAGCTATAGCTCTCATTACCTTGGCTGCTTTCAGCAGCCTCCCATGAGCCAAATGATGAACAATAACCAGAGTAGAGATGATTCTTCAACCAAGCAACTTGAGAAGGGGCTGCTTTGGTTCATAAGTTCAAATAGGATCTTTTACTTTATTTTGAATAGCAGTCAACAGAGCAATGGATCTATAATTTCTCTGTTCTTTAAAAGCAAAATCGTTTGCATTTCCTTCAATTTGGCAACGTGAATTTTCAGACTTTTGCCTTTTATACTACAGACCCATTGTTAGGTGGTATGAATGGAAATGGAAACACTTCCCCCTAACATTTAAAGGTCCTGATATAAGGCTAATTGTTGAGCAAATATACTTTCTTATCTTTCCCCTTGGAGCAAATTTAATAGACACTTTCAAAATCTTAACAGTTTCATTCTACTTCAGTAAAAGTGGCCTTTCCCTGCTATCTCTTTGGAGTAAATTTGCACCTTTCTGCTGGATTTATGGCTGCTATTACCAATACTATGAATTATTGTAGTGTCATGTAGCACAGCCAGGATGCTGACTCTCCTTCTTTGGAAAAAAAGAGATAGCATCATGTTGGAGTTTTAAAATTTCTTGATCAAAGAAGATACTGAAACATTTGTCAAGATTCTGGGCAAGTTTTATCACTGACTATTTTGTTAGACCACTGTAAATCATTTAAGTTTTCTGTGTCTACATTTGTAAAATATGTAACATTCAACTGTAAAGCAACTCCCAGTCTAGTGAGCCTAATAAAAGATAAGCGTATCCAGGGGTAGAAATCATGTTTTATTCATCTTTGTTTTCTCTTGCTTAAATTCATAATAGTTACTCAGTAAATGCTGACTGAAAGAGTTTGAAAGAAAAATAGGATATAGGGGCAAGTGAAAATCCTGTGAGATCCTTCTGAGAACAATTTTATATAAATTTAATATATTCAGCTTGATTCTAAAGGCAATGTTGAGAGGAGGCCTGTAGGGCTGCATGTTCTTCAGTGTACTGAGCTGATTATAGTGGTTAGAAGATTAAAAGATGTGTATTTTTAATGGACAAACCTTTGCTCAAATATAGCCTACAGTCAGTAAGTGGCTGAGCAGTGATCTCTCTTGTTAAAGTGGCTCCTGTGTACCCTTTGGAGCTACCTTTGCACTCAGTGATGGTTTTAAGAGCTTGGCCACTTTCCACGTGTCTGAAAGCACCTCTACATTAGACATGAGAAGGATGTGGTTGACTTTAAACTTTGGCTGGCATAAGAGGATTGGAGAAAGCCACAAGGGATTGTTCATGCATGGCTAATACTAGAGACTTCTGATTTTGCCTTCATGGAAATTAAAATGTGTGATCTAGAACAATATCCTCCTTTTAAATTTTTTTCCAAAATGTTCTCCTCTCCTTATTTCAAAGTCATTTCTTAGGACAAACTGAATATGGAAAAGTTGTGAGTTGAGGGAGCTATCCTAATTTTTAGGTTTGAGGAGGACATTTCTGGTTCTGCTACTTTGGGGGAATTGTGATTTGTTTGTTATATAAACGAAAATCATGGTTTTCATTTTCCTTTTTTTTTTTTTTTTTTTTACTTCCGAAGGAGTCACCTCTTTCTTGACCTTTTTTCCCCTCCTTAAGTCATTGCTGAGGTATTTGCAAACCAAGCCAACACTTACATTTTATTCATCAAACTAGAACGAAGCATCTGCTAATAGAAACAGCCTGGTAAATAGTTGAAAAAGCACAGAAGTCAGAAGACTTGTGTTTAAAGTGCGGTTCATTGCTTACTTCTAATATGTCATTGACAAATCTTTGGACTTTTTTGAGTCTTTCTATTCTCATTGCAAAATGGGGTTAATGGAGGATTTCATCTACAAAGTGGGGGTAAAGATTAAAACAGATGACGTGGGTACATTATGCCCAAATAAACACGAGTTCAATCTTAACAATAATATTATGACTGTGTGGTTACAATAAAAACTTTTTTCTGCTTTTGCTGTCAGAAATGCCTTTGATAGATTTCAAATTCTTTTCCATACTGCCTGCTCTTTGGTGGGGATCTAGTAACACTGCTGTAACTCGAGTGTCCATGGCTGCATTTCATCTTTCTCAAGGGTTCAAATAGCCTGTTCAGAGAAGGTACGAAGGTACAAAGCAAAAATTTCACAATATGCCATCAAATCTTGGAAAGTCATCTAAAGGAGGAAAGCCTGCACAGAGGAAGTTTAAAAAAAAAAAAAAAGAAGGCTCTTTTCTGGGCATCATTTCTGCCCTTCTGGGGGAAAAAAAAAAAAAAAAAGCCCCGATGTTGCAATATTTTTCATGGCAGAATATTGTCCCAGATGGAGAAGGAAACTGACAAGCAGAAAAGGAGATACCTGGGGTTCTGAGGCAGTGTAGGAGGGGTGCGGCGCGCCGGGGTGGGGGGGTCAGAACCTCTCCGCTCTTTGTTGGGGGCCGGGGAGTCATTATTTCCGTGGAAGAAATGACCACCCCCCCTACCGCCCCGAGAGGTCCCTCGGCGGATCCTGCTCCGCGACCCTCGCCGTCCCTCGCCCCCGCCCCTCTCAGTTCTTGCGGACCCTCAACGTGGTCGGACTGCGGTGCCTTTAAGACTTTTGCCTGCTGCACATGCCTCAGCTCTTTGTGTGTTGTTGGAGTTTTTCTCTTTTAAGAAAAAAAGAAGAAATAGGCTGGAGGATGGGACGGAGGAAGGCGCGGGGGGAGCGCTGGGGGGAAAACGCTGCACTTTTACCGCTGTAGACAGTGGCCGGGAAGGGTTTCTTTTCTGCTGAAGCTGCGAAGCCGGTCCCGCTCTGATCTTTCGTTTGCGGCGGGGTGTCGCGGGGGTGGTGGGGGGGAGATCCGGAGGCGCGGGGGCCGGGGTGCCCGGGCCACGAGGGGAAAGGCACCGCGGGCGCTGGGAGCCACACCTGGGGGGGCCGGTCTCCCCTCCCGCGGCGGCCGGGCGGGGTGGGCGCGCGAGCGCGCGCGGGGGCAGTCCCGGGTCTCTGTAGGGGCGGGGCGAGACCACGCGCAGGGCCCGGCGGGGAGGAGCGGGAGGCCCGCGCGCGAGCGGGAGGTGGCCCCGCACCCTGCGGGCCCTAGAGGCAGCCCTGGCGTCTGGCTAAAGCGGCACCGGGAGAGCAGATGGCTGCTGGAGGGCCGCCGAAGGCCGGCCGGGCGGGACGAGGCTGAAGCCCCGCTTCCCAAGTACCCCCTCCCGCGGTGGGCGCGCCCACCTCGGGGGGGCTCCCGTGGCCCCCCGCCCTCCCGGGCGCGCGCGGCGGGGCGCCCAGGCTGTTGGCCCGGGCGGCGGGCGAGGCGGGGCCGCGCGCGCGGTCCCCTCCCCCTCCTGCAGGTCCCCGCCTCCGGTCCGGTCCGGGGCGCCGCGGCGGTGGGCTCGGCCTGCAGCGGACAAGGTCAGCGGACGGAGAGGCGATGCCCGAGCGCGACTGCAGGGAGCCGAGCGGAGGCGAGCGCGGCTGGGATCTGCCCGTCCGGACCGGGGAGCGGGACTGGGGCAGGCGCCGGTGAGAAGGAGGAGGAGCGGCGGCGGCGGCGGCGGCGCGGGGTTTTCCTCTCCGGCCGGGTTTCCCCTCTGGAGCATCCCTGTCGGCGCCCGCGAGCGCAGCCCCGCCGGCCCGGGGCGTTCGGGAATATGGAGCCGGGGGGCCGGGCCCGCACTGGCCCCCCGCAGCCGGCGGCCCCGGGGCCGTGGAGGGCTCGGCCGGCAGGCGGCGGCGGCGGCGCCGGCGGCGGGGGGCGCCTCCTCCTGGCTGCTGGACGGGAACAGCTGGCTGCTGTGCTACGGCCTTATCTACCTGGCGCTCTACGCGCAGGTGTCCCAGTCCAAACCCTGCGAAAGGACCGGCTCCTGCTTCTCGGGCCGCTGTGTCAATTCGACCTGCCTCTGCGACCCGGGCTGGGTGGGCGACCAGTGCCAGCACTGCCAGGGCAGGTTCAAGTAAGTGCCTTCGCCGGACCCCGAACCTCAGCCTTGCCCCGCAGCGTCGCGGCCTGCCCCCCACCCCCGTCCCTTCTTGGTCCGGGGTCCCGGGGCTGGGAGCGGCCCCCAGCGCTGCCTTCCTCCGGGCCCCGCGCCTCGGAGATACCGACCCTGCGCCCAGCGCCCGGCACCGACCGCCGTGGACGCGAAGCCACTCCTGGTGGTCCACCTGTCCGCTGCCCGTCTTTTTCCCTGATCGTCAAAAATTTCTCACTCAGTTACGGTGCCAAACACCATTTTGTTAGCGGACACTATTTTTTGATAAAAAATGATGCACGTAAGTCATGAAATACTTCCGCATTGTGAAGCATTCAAACAGTGCAGAAGTGTAAAGGTTAAAAGTTCTGGTCTGCCGGTGTCTCCCTCTTCCCCAGCCTACTCCCTTCTCTAGAGGTAACCCCTGCTAACTTGTTATTTAGTAACAGTGATCACAAGTCGAATTTATGATGACCTTACTATGTGCCAGACACTATTCTGAGTGCCTTACATGGGTTATCTCATTTGTTCCTCAAAGAGTTCCTGAGTTACTAGGATTCCTAGGTTTTACAGAGAGAAATCGTGGTAATGAATTTAAGTAATTTGCCAAAGATTACACAGTACTGATGGCAGAATTGTGATCCAAATCAGCCAGCCTAACTCCAGAACGTTTACTTTTAGCCAGTATTACTGTGCTGAATTGTGCGAAAAGAATATTGTATTGAGAAATACGGAGTGATTTTGAGTTAGATAAAGGGATGAAATACCTGGACTTCATAATATGGTGGCGATAATAGATATTCCTAGCTGGTTATTTAACTATCAGCTATGGTGTGGAAGCATCACTTAGGTTTTCCGGAAGCTTAAGGCCCTCAAGGAGCTTGCTTTACAGCAGTAAAAATACTTGTCCCCCTATTGGCTCATGTGTATTGCGTCGCTGCCTGATATGAAAAGAAATGGATGAGTGTGGGGCAGCTGCAAATAAAATACTTGAGACCAATAGGGTATCCATCTGACAACTTGTACAGAACAGTCCTTAAGTAAGTCAACTTCTGTGTCATCCAGATAGTTCAGATCAAGTTTGCTAGTTGGGTTAGTGGCTCAGAAATTGCATTCTGTGGATTACTTATTGTCACAGTGATAGCCAAAGCTAAGTGGAGTGTCTCTTGGGTTCTAAGGCAAAGATGAGAAAATGGTTCCCCTTTGTTGTTGTCTAGTTGCCAAGTTGTGACCAGACTCTTTGCAAACCCATGAACTGTATATTCCACCAGGCTCCTTTTCCCATGAGATTTCCCAGGCAGGAGTACTAGAGTGGGTTGCCATTTCCTTCTCCAGGGGATCCTCCCCACCCCGGGATCAAACCTGTGCCTTCTGCATTCGCAGATGGATCCTTTACCACTGAGCCACCAGGGAAGCCGATGGTTCACTTTACCTACGTATCGAAAGAAAATTTCCTGGGAGTTTTAAACAGTGTATTTTCCTTTTTTTTTTTTTTTTTTAACTTGCCGGTTAAGACAAGTCCCTGAAACCTTCTTGTAAAAATGTATTTTTTAAAAGAGGACTTTTAAATTTAAGTAGATCTTACTGTTTAAGTTATAGCAAGATTTTGGAAGTGAAATCTCAGAATGAAGTTTTATGAAATTCTTTTGTAGAAGTAAGTTGAAATGTTTCCTAGCTTCGTAATTTCACAAATTAGTGTAACACTCTTGTTTTTTAAAATACTTTAAAAAATTTAGTAGAGTTACTAATTAAAAGTTTCAAAAAATGTTTCAAGACCCACAAAGATACTGTTTTGAACTGGGCTTGTTAGTAGTCTGTTTTACTTAAGTGTTCTTAAACTTTTGCTTTGATGGAAACAGCCAGCCCAGCCTCTTTACCTGGCAAGAGAGGATTTTGAACATAGAAACTGGTAGTCAGTAATTAAAAAGCCACATACATTTTTTATATCCGTTTTTACAAAGATTGCCTGATTCATATGTAATTTGGGACATTGGCCTTTGGTTGGAATTGCTCTGTTTGTCTAAAGAGGACAAAAATTGCTGCAGTCCTGAGAAGCCTCTGTCTACATTGTATAGAAGTGGAATTGTTAATCAGCTAGATCAGCAGCCTGTAACCTCACTAGCAGATGTTGTCCCAGTTAGTAGGAAAGGTCACAGATCAAGTTAAAACCAGCTTAAATAATATAGAGAGATGGTTGTTGTTCATAAACAATACATTAGCGAGTAAATGAGGAATAGTTTTTTAAAAATATAGATGTAGTTAAATAACAATAAACCCTTGAC
This sequence comes from Capra hircus, assembly GCF_001704415.2. Taxonomy (NCBI): domain Eukaryota; kingdom Metazoa; phylum Chordata; class Mammalia; order Artiodactyla; family Bovidae; genus Capra; species Capra hircus. The sequence goes on from NW_017216257.1 coordinate 7,207, forward strand.
TAATCATTGAATATTCATTTCCTTGGAAGCTATTTCCTATGATTCATTGTACTCTATTAGTAAGTACTTTTTCATTCTCTGTGGAGTACCAGCTATTAATTAGAGTAAATATAACTGGTACAACTCTTTGTGTTTTGTTATATATACTCTTAGGGTAAAGAAGTATTTAATGTTAAAGGGACGAATCAATTTAGAAGAAAAGATTTCTGCCGGGTAAAGTACCTGCTAAGCTAAGAAAGGTTTCTTTCAGAATGTTGGCTTGTTTTATCCAATATTTGAAGTAATAACACAGTGGGAAAGACTTTTAACTGGAAATTCTGACTTCATTAATTATCTTGAAAATCTTTTACTAAACTGAAGGATAGCAGCCTTACACACAGACATCAAAAATGATCAATCTTGGTAAGCAGGTGTCAAAATTAATTGGCTGGTTCCATGGTAACTTAGCTCTTTTTTTCTAGTGTAGGGATTTCACTAGGGAATGAGTATTCTTCAAATGCTACTTTAGAAGGGAAGATTGATGGTTGGGGGGAGAAATGCAGCAGCAAATATGTTATCAAAAGTGGTGCTTCAGTTCTCTTAGGATTGATTTCAGCCTTCTGTTTCCGTTTGAAAAGAATAAAACTCTCAGATTATAAGCCATTCCTCAGCTAGGTAAAACAGAATGAACACCGATCTTTAGCCAAAGCTAGACTGAAAGACTTAGGACTGAGAATCAGAAAGGACAGTGCCAATTTGAAATACAGTAATCAAGGATATGATATATGCTGCTGCTGCTAAGTCGCTTTAGTCGTGTCTGACTCTGCGCGACCCCATAGACGGCAGCCCACCAGGCTCCACCGTCCCTGGGATTCTCCAGGCAAGAACACTGGAGTGGGTTGCCATTTCCTTCTCCAATGGGTGAAAGTGAAAACTGAAAGTGAAGTCGCTCAATCGTGTCCAACTCTTTCCGACCCCATGGACTGCAGCCCCCCAGGCTCCTCTGTCCATGGGATTTTCCAGGCAAGAGCTATGATATATGAAATATATGCAAATTTGAATTACATTGGGCTAGAAAGCATTTTGCTACAAAGTCTATTTGAATGAATAATACTCTGTTATAAGCTAGGTCTTTAGAATTATTTTTGTAGCGTAGTTGAGATTTATGTTTATATAAATTTATAATTTGAGTTCATACTTGGACATTTATTTGCTTATATGACTTAGGAACCTAAGACTTCTAATTTCTCTTAGGTAAAGAAAATAGCTGAGATTAATGTTCTGAGACTGGAAAATACCTCATTATATTCTAAATATTTTATAAATTTAAATTTATTATTAAAGTATATTTATTGAATATTCCTAATCATCTATTAAATCTTGCTGTATGTTTAATGTATGCAGATTTTTTTGAACCTCTTTGATCAGTCAAATATGGATGACGAATTTCACATGTTTATGATAGAAGTAATCTATTTCTATTTTAATAGCAAAATGAAGATATACTACCAGGAGTGAGGTTACTGTTGTAAATAGGAAGCAGTAGGGTTAAATGTGTAAATATTTTTCCTAAGTAACTGCTAAAACTCCCCAATATATGTGTGTATATACACATACATCATTTGGAATCCTTTTTAATAATAATAGAGAGGCTATCAATAACTATGATGTTTAAATTGAATGCTCCCTGTCCCCAAGTCTTTATTTCAAACTAAGATTCTAATATGTAATTTATATGCATGGGTTCTTTTCATGTTATTAAACTATGAAAATCACACAATGGAATTTTATAGTAATTTAAATTGAGTGTTTCTGAGATCCCCAACTGATAAGTTACTTGGAGTAGCATGGTTTTCAAGACCATGTGTCTGCATAATTTGGTTCCTTTAGCAGATGACTGACTCATTCTTCCAGCTTGCCTGCCTTTTAAAGTGCCTTCAAAGTGCCACATTGCTTTTGGACTCAGGGCATTTCACACATCCTGTTACATCTCTCTGAGCCCTCTTTCCTGTGTGGTCTTTGCTTGACTGATTACTAAGCATCCTTCAAATTTTAGCATATCCTAGTGTCTGAAGGAAGCTTTTCTAATTCTTCAGACTACATGACTCCTCATTATATACTCTTATAGCACTGTTTTTCCTTTGTAGCACTTTGAAAGTGAATAATTAGAGTTGAAATTTTTTTCTAAAAAATTATTTTTAAGAGCTTTATCAAAGTATAATTGACACGCAGTAAACTACAATTTAAAAAGTTTTGATGTACGTGTGCCCCTCTTACACTATGATCACAGTCAAGATCCTAAAAATATTAGTCACTCTCAAAAGTTCCTTGTTGTTGTTCAGTTGCGTCCAGCTCTTTGCAACTCCATGGACGGCAGCATGCCAGGCTTCCCTGTCCATCACCATCTCCTGGAGTCTGCTCAAATTCATGTCCATTGAGTTGGTGACATCATCCAACCATCTCATCCTCTGCCGTCCCTTTCTCCTCCTACCTCCAATCTTTCTCAGCATCAGGGTCTTTTCCAGTGAGTCGGGCTCTTCGAGTCAGGTGGCCAAAGTGTTGGAGCTTCAGCATCAGTCCTTCCAGTGAATATTCAGGGTTGATTTCCTTTCGGATTGACTTGATTTCATCTCCTTGCTGTCCAAGGGACTCTTTATAAAGAGTCTTTCCAGCACCACGGTTTGAAGGCATCAGTTCTTCCGGGCTCAGAATGTGCCTGCAATGCGGAAGACCTGGGTTTGATACCTGGGTTGGGAAGATCCCTTAGAGAAGGGAAAGACTAGCCACTCCAGTATTCTGGCCTGGAGAATTCCATGAACTATATAGTCCATAGAGTTGCAAAGAGTCAGACACGATTGAGCGACTTTGCTTTAACTTTCAGTGACTAATGATGTTGAATATCTTGTCATGTGTTTACTTGCCATCTGTAGTTTCATTTGGTGAGGTGTCTGTTCAGATCTTTTGCACATTTTAAAAATTGTTTTTTTCTTAATATTGATTTTTATAAGTTCTTTACATATTATGCATACTATTTCCTTATAAGATATGTCATTTGCAAATATTTTCTTGTATGTTGGGGCTTATCTTTTCATTCTCTTGACAGTTTTCAATGGATGGAAGTTTTAAATTTAATGAATTACAGCTTCTCAAGTTTTTCCTTTTATGGATTTTGTTTTTGTGTGTGTGTGTTAGTATCTAAGAAACCTTTGCCTAAATGAAAGATTTTCTTTAATTCTTTTTTTTTGTTAGAATTTTTGTAGGTTTATGCTTTGCATTTAAGTTGAGTCCATTTTGATTTACTTCTGCATTTAGTTTCTGCTGTACAGTAAAATGAATCAGCTATATGTGTATATATATCCCCTCTTTTTCTGATTTCCTCCCATTTAGATAACCACAGAGCATTGAGTAGAGTTCCCTGTGTTATATAGTAGGTTCTCATTAGTTGTCTATTTTATACAAGGTATCAAAGTGTATATACTGCTGCTGCTGCTAAGTTGCTTCAGTCGTGTCCGACTCTGCGACCCCAGAGATGGCAGCCCACCAGGCTCCCCTGTCCCTAGGATTCTCCAGGCAAGAACACTGGAGTTGGTTGCCATTTCCTTCTCCAATGCATGAAAGTGAAAAATGAAAGAGAACTCGCTCAGTCGTATCCGACTCTTCGCAACCCCATGGACTGTAGCCCACCAGGCTTCTCCGTCCGTGGGATTTTCCAGGCAGGAGTACTGGAGTGGGTTGCCATTTCCTTCTCCTCAAAGTGTATATGTGTCAACCCTAATCTCCCAATTCATTTTACACCCTCCCTCCATTTTTGTATTTTGATTTTGTATCCTTAAATCTTGCTAAAAGTATTTGTTTGTAGTAGTAGTAGTTTTTGTAGATTCCTTATGATTTTCTACAAACTTGATTATGTTGTCTGCAAATAAAGATACTTTAAGCCCTTTCTCTGCAATCTGGATGCCTTTCATTTCTTTTCCTTGCCTTATTTCTCTGGCTAGAACCTCCATTATAGTGATATATACAGGTGATACGGAGTAGTTGACTGTGTCTTGTTCCTGATTTAAGGGGAAAATATTCAATCTTTAACCGTTAAATATGATAGTATGTGTAAGTTTCTTGTAAATCCCTTTTATCACATTGAGGAAGTTCCCTTCTATTCTTAGTTTTCTGAGAGTTTTTATTGGAATTGAGTTGAGATTGGAATCTGCATCTGTTGAGATGATAATTTTTCACTTTAAGCTTAATATGAATTATATTGCTTAATTTTTGAATATAAACCAGCCTTCCATTCCTGGGATGAACCTCATCAGAAATGATATATTTTTCTTTTTATGTATTCTTTGGATTTGATTTATTAAAATTTTAAAAGAATTTTTGTATATATGTTTAGGAAGGATATTGTTTTGTTCTTTTCTTGTAGTAACTTTGTCTGGTTTCAGAGTCAGGGTAATGTTGGCCTCATAGAATGAGCTGGGACCTTCCTGTTCAATATGCCAGGAAAGTTTGTGTAGAACTGACATTATTTCTTCATTACATGTTTGGTAGGATTCACCAGTGAAACCCTCAAGACTTGGAGTTAATTCTTTAAGTTTGAATTTAATTTATTTAATATAAACTCAGTTCATTTAATAGTTATAGCTAGAAGTTCAATTTATTTAATATGTATAAGGCTGTATGAATAGCACTTAAACTTATTGTCTAGAGTATTGTTCACTTTGGTAAATATTCCTTGTGCATGTGAAAAGAGTGTGTATTGTGCTATTGATGGGGGAGTGTTCTGTAAATTTCAATTAGGTCAAGTTGGTTGATAGTTTTGTTCAAGATTTCTAAAACTTCTCTGATTTTCTATTTCTGTCAGTTATTGAGAAGGCATATTGAAATCTTCAATTATAACTTTGTAATTATCTATTTCTCTGTAGTCATATCTATTTTCATTTCATGTATTTTGAGCCTCTGTTATTAGGTGCATGAAATTTTGTATTATATCCTATTGGTAGATTGATCCCCTTTTCATTATGGAGTGAGCATTTGTTGAAGAGGCTATCCTGTTTTCATTGATGTTTTGCTCCATTGAAAATTAGTTGGTCATCTCTATATCTGTTTCTTGATTCTATTCTGTTCCATTGATCCATGTGGCTGTCCTTCTGTGGATGCCTTTTTTGACTATTGAATCTTTATAGTAAGTCTTGAAATTAGATAGTGAGATTTCTTCAGCTGTTTTTATTTTTGAAAATTAATTTGTTTATTCTAGTTCATTTTTTTTCCAAATAATTTGAGAGTCATTTTGTCAGTTTCTTAAAAAAAGAGCTGGAATTTTGATTGAGATTGTGTTGATTCAAGAGATCATTTTGGGTAGTATTGACATCTAGATAATAGTGAGTTTTCCAGTCTTTCAACAGATATATTTCTTCATTTTCTTTAGGTTTTCATTGATTTATTTTCAGATACAGATCGTGAACATATTTTGTTAGATTTGTACCCAAGTAGTTTGTATTCTTTGATGCTATTATAATTGATAATGTTTCTTTTAATTTCAGTTTCCAGTTGTTCTTTTTCATTATGTATAAATAATAATTGATTTTTGTATGTTGACCTAGTTTTCTGCAGTGTTGCTAAACTCAGTTTCAGTAGCTACAGTCATACCTGTTTTACTTCTTCCTTTTCCCTTATATCCCCTGTTTTTCTTGTTCTGGTGCATTAGCTAGGATCTTCAACCTGATGTTGAATAAGAGAAGAGTGGATATCCTTGCATTGTTTCCAATCTTAGGTGAAAAACATTCAGTCTTTAAACATCTTTAAACATGAAGTATCATGTTAGCTGCAGGCTTTTTTTTTTTTTTTTTTTTAAATAAGTGCCCTTTATTAGGTTGAAGAAGTTCTCTGCTGTTGCTCATTTTGAGAGTTGATCATTATGTGATAACAAAATGTATATTGATCTGCCCCCGGTTCCTGGCATAGAGTTCTTAAAACCCTTATAATTTCCTAAGTGATAAGAGTACTAGAAGCATCTCGTGTTCTAATGTTGTTGTTTTTACCTTTGTTCCTAACAGAGAGCTCCTGAAACCCTTGTAATTTCCCTGGTGATCACACTGTGTTTTGTTCAATGAGGTGACACGGTGGGCTCTTGGTTGGCTCCTGGATAAGGGCTATTTACCAGAAAGACCAACTCATGGTTTGAAGCTTGGACTCTTCAGCTCTGTCCCCCATTCTCTTGAGAAGGGAGAATGGCTGAAAACAGAGATAATGATCTATGATGTCTACATGGTCAGTTCAGTTCAGTTCAATCACTCAGTCGTGTCCGACTCTTTGCGACCCCATGAATTGCAGCACGCCAGGCCTCCCTGTCCATCACCATCTCCCGGAGTTCACTCAGACTCAAGTCCATCGAGTCTGTGATGCCGTCCAGCCATCTCATCCTCTGTTGTCCCCTTCTCCTCCTGCCCCCAATACCCCCCAGCATCAGAGGCTTTTCCAGTGAGTCAACTCTTCACATGAGGTGGCCAAAGTACTGGAGCTTCAGCTTTAGTATCAATCCTTCCAAAGAAATCCCAGGGCTGATCTCCTTCAGAATGGACTGGTTGGATCTCCTTGCAGTCCAAGGGACTCTCAAGAGTCTGCTCCAACACCACAGTTCAAAAGCATCAATTCTTCAGCGCTCAGCCTTCTTCACAGTCCAATTCTCACATCCATACATGACCACAGAAAAAACCATAGCCTTGACTAGATGGACCTTAGTCGGCAAAGTAATGTCTCTGCTTTTGAATATACTGTCTAGTTTGGTCATAACTTTTCTTCCAAGGAGTAAGTGTCTTTTAATTTCATGGCTGCAGTCACCATCTGCAGTGATTTTGGAGCGCAAAAAAATTAAGTCTGACACTGTTTCCACTGTTTCCCCATCTATTTCCCATGAAGTGATGGGACCAGATGCTATGATCTTCATTTTCTGAATGTTGAGCTTTAAGCCAACTTTTTCACTCTCCTCTTTCACTTTCATCAAGAGGCTTTTTAGTTCCTCTGTGATTCATGGGGTCTCAAAGAGTCGGACATGACTGAGTGACTAAACTGAACACTTTTTATATATTGCTGAATTTAATTTGATAATATTTTGTTGAGGATTTTTGCTTATGTGTTGATGAGAGAGATTGATCTGTAATTTTCTTGTAATATCTTTGGTTTCCTTATGGTATAATGCTAACCTTATAAAGTGAGTTAGAAATTGCTTTTTCTTATGTTTTCTGGAATAATTTATATAGAATTGGTATTACTTTTTTCACAAATGTTTGACAGATTCATCAGTGATGCCATCTGGGCTTGTAATTTCTTTGTGGAAGGCTTGCAGCTGTGAACTCAATTTCTTTAATAGGTGCAGGGATATTCATTTTATCTATTTCTTAAATGAGTTTTGGTATATTGTACCTTAACAAAAATGAGTCCATTTCATCTAAGTTTTCAAGTTTATGGACATAAAGTTCATAATATTTCTTTATCCTTTTAAAGTGTGTGGGGTTTTTAATATTTCTTCTTCAATTTTTGATATTGGTAGTTTATGTTTTTTTCCCTTCTTTTTTCCTGCTTCGAATGGCTGGACATTTATTAATGTTGTCAATCTTTTCAAAGAATATGTGTTTGGTTTCATTGATTCCTGATGTTTGTTTTTCTTTGGTTGTTTTCAGCTTCATTGCTTGCTGCTTCCCTTTTTTTTTTTTTTTTTTTGTTATTTTTAAATGTAGGCCCACAATAGTGAAAACCCCAAATCTTAAACTCTGGATTGCCAGGGAATTCCCTGCTTCCTTTGGTTTTAATTTGCTTTTCTTAAGATGAAAAGCTTTGGTCATTAATTAGAGATATTTCTTCCTTTTATCAGTAAGAGTATTTGAATGCTGTACATGTTCTTCTAAGCACTGCTTTAGCTGAATCTCGCATATTGTGATATGCAGTACTTTGATTTTATTCAGTGCCATTAAACTAAGTTATAGTTTACCTTGAGACATTCTCTTTGGCTTATGTAGAAGTGTTTTGTTTAATTTCCAAATACGTGGGAATTTACAAGATCTTTTCCTCTTATTTATTTTTAGTTTAATCCTACTATGTTAAAAAAAAGGTACCTTGTATGATTCTAGTTTTCATAAATTTGTTAAAACTTGTTTTTTGGACTTAATATGGTCTGTTGTGGTGAATGTTGCATGTGCAGGTGAAACAATGTACGTTTTGTTGTTGACTGGAGTCTTTTACAGAAAAGTCAAGATGGTCGAGTTGGTTGTTTAAATTGTTCAGCTCTTTCATATCCCTAATGATACTCTGTCCACTTGTTCTGTTGATTACTTAAAGAGGAGTGTTGAAATTTCCAACTTTATTTATAGATTTATCTGTTTCCTTTCCTTTCTGTCTGTTTTGCTTCTTGTATTTTGAAGCTTTTTTGGTAGACACATACACAATTAGAATTGTTATGTCTTTTTGGTGAACTGACCCATTCATCATTATATAATTTCCTGTTTTTCTTTGGTAATTGTTTTTACTTTGAAGTCTACTTTGACCTTAAGAGCCACAGTAGTTTTGCTTATTGTTTGCTTTATGTATCTTTTTTGATTTCGAAAGAATAATGTGTGTTTTTATGTATGTGGTTGTGTTGTTTAGTTGTTAAGTTGTGTCCAACTTTTTGTGACCCCATGGACTGTGGCCCACCAGGCTCCTTCTATCCGTGGGCTTTTCCAGGCAAGAATAATGGGGTGGGTTGCTATTTCCTTTTCCAGGAGATCTTCCTGACCTAAGCATATGTATGTATGCATGTGTAAATATATATATAAAATCCAGTCTGATAATCTCTGTCTTTATATTGGTCTGTTGAGGCTGTTTACATTAATGTATCCAGGTATCTTTTAGCATTCTATTTAAATTTTCCATTGTCCCTTTGGGTGTTTGTCTTTGTATTATTTTCTAGTGGTTATGCTAGTGTGTTACTGATTACAATATGCATAGGTAGCTTTTTATAGTGTATTCAGAGTTAATATTTATATTACTTTAGGAGAATTAAGAAATTTTGGGATCACATAGGTCCATTTATCCTCATCCACTGACCTTTGTTATAATTGTCATATATACATATATATATATGTATATATATATATATATATATATGCTCAGTCATGTCCAACTCTTTGCAGTCCTGTGGACGGTGGCCTTCCAGGCTCCTCTGTCCATGGGATGTCCCAGGCAGGAATACTGCAGTGGGTGTATATATACAGATTTATCTCACATCTACATGTATGGCATATCCCATCAGATAAAGGTATAAATTTTGCTTTAAAAAATCATATATATTTTAAAGAATCCAAGAAGGGGAGAACAGTCTTTATACATTTTCTCGTATATCTGCTCTTTCTTTTGGTCTTTATTTCTCAAGATATAAATTTCCTGCTAGGGTCATTTCCCTTTTGTTTGAATTGCTTCCTGTTGCTTTTCTTTGAGCACAACTGCTGCTAATGGACTATCTTAGTTTTCCTTGTTCTGAAAGTGAAAGTGAAAGTTGCTCAGTCGTGTCTGACTCTTTGTGACCCCCATGTACAGTGCATGGAATTCAGGTGAGAATACTGGAGTGGGTAACCTTTCCCTTCTTCAGGGTATCGTCCCAACCCAGGGATCGAGCCCAGGTCTCCCACATTGCAGGCAGATTCTTTACCAGCTGAGTCACAAGGGAAGCCCAGGAATACTGGAGTGGTAGTCTGTTCTGGGAATATCTTTATTTTGCCTTGTTTACTGAAGGATATTTTTCCCAAGTACACAATTCTGGGTTGACAGTTCTTTTCTCTCAGTGTTTTAAAGATGTTGCTTGACTGTCTTCTAGGTTTCATGGTTTCTGATGAGAAGTCTGCAGTCATTCTGTTCTAATTGTTTTCCCCTTGTATGTCCAGTTCCATTTTTCTTACTTACTTTTAAGCTTTTTATACATCTTCTGTTTTTAGTAGTTCAGATTCTGATGTATCTGGGTGTAGCTTTCTTTGAATTTACCCTGGTTAGGGTTTGCTGAGCATCTTGAATTTATATTTCTGTCTTTCACCAAATACAAGGATCTTTTTTTTAAAGCATTATTTCTTGAAAGATATTTTTCTACACCAGTCTTTTGCCCTTCTCTTTCTGGGACTTAAGTGATACTAATGTTAAACTTTAGTACCACGAATCCTTGAGGCTCTGTTCTTTTTTTTTCTTTCTTTAGATTGTATAATTTCTATCATCAGCTTCACTGACTGTTGCCTCTGTAGTCACTCTGCTTTTGAACCCATCTAGTCATTTTAAAATTTAAGATATATTTTCCAGTCGTAACGTTTCTGTTGTGTTCTTTTTTATGAATTCTTTTTCTCTGTTAAAAATTTCTCTTCCCATTTCATTTAAGTGCCTTTACCTCATGGAGTCCAGTTATAATAGCTAACATCTTTGATGATTCCAATTTCTGGATTTTCTCAGGATTGATGTCTGTTGATTTTCTCTTCCATTGAGAATTTGTCACATGGTCCTAGTTCTGTGGATGTTGAGTGGTTTTGGATGTCTTCTGGATGGTATGTAGGTTCTGGTCCTGGAGAATACTGATTTATTTAGTTATTTGATGATGGTGGTCATGTGCTCAGTCATGTCCAACTCTCTTCAACACTGGATGGTGGCCCGCCAGGCTCCTCTGTCCATGGGATGTCCCAGGCAAGAACACTGAAGTGACTTACCATTTCTTCTTCCAGGGGATCTTCCTGACCCAGGGGTGAAACCTGCATCTCCTGCCTTGGTAGGCAGAATCTTTACCACTGAGCCACCTGAAAAGCCCTGTCTGTTTATTTGTATTTATATAGTAGGGCAACCCCCCAGTTAGATACAAGTAGCAAATTCTCTCCGAGAAGGCAATGGCACCCCACTCCAGTACTCTTGCCTGGAAAATCCCATGGACAGAGGAGCCTGGTAGGCTGTAGTCCATTGGGTTGCTAAGAGTCGGACTCGACTGGGTGACTTCACTTTCACTTTTCAGTTTCATGCATTGGAGAAGGAAATGGCAAATCCACTCCAGTGTTCTTGCCTGGAGAATCCCAGGGACAGGGGAGCCTGGTGGGCTGCCGTCTATGGGGGTCACACAGAGTCGGACATGACTAAAGTGACTTAGCAGCAGCAGCAGCAGCAGCAAATTCTCTATCGTGCTTTCGGAGGGCCAGTGGTTCTAATCTTAGTTCTGTTTTTAAAGCCTTTTGATCTGAATGCACACATGCGACTCAGGGATTAGTCTGAAACTTTGCAATATTTTAAATTTTATATCAGTTCTCAAAGCCTCTGTTAAGCTGCTTTTGGGTCTGTCCCACACATTAGCAGTTCAGATTGAGCCTGAGTCTTCCGTGGATTCATATACAAAATTGGAATATCTCCATCTTCTCCTCTTTCTTATGATTCCTCCCACACTTTTTGTCTTGAAAGGACACTTTAGGCCAGTTATTCTTGCTGTTGAAGAGACAGAATTTCTCTTAAGATTTGATCTACCCTTGTATGTACTGCTGCCGTTCTCTCCAGGTTTGGCCATCCTTGCCATCTCTCTGGCCATTTTTGGCAGGTCCTAAAGTTTTCTTTCTTGAGGTGTTGCAGTAGCCCTGTGATTAATCTCTCTGATTCTTTTTTTTTTTTCTTCTTGCTAATTTATCCTGTACTGCTGCCAGAGTTTGTTTGATAGAAGAAAAATTTGATCATATCTCTTTTGTCTTGGAGAAGGAAATGGCAACCCACTCCAGTATTCTTGCCTGGAAAATCCCATGAGCAGAGGCGCCTAGAGGGCTGCAGTTCATGGGGTCACAAAGAGTTGGACACGAGTGAGTGACTGAGCACTCTTTTGCCTAAGAACTGGAGGATTTAAGATAGTGAGTGATGCCAAGGATTCTGATGAAGGATCTGTTGTCATTTAAATTGTTATTCTCCTTTAGGTACTATGTCATCTTCCTTTGTCTTTTTTTTTCCGCTTAGGTTTTCAGAAATTTGGTTATGATGTACAATTCTTTGATTTTACTTTATTATTTGCTCAGCTTCTTGTAAGCTTGTATCTTTTTCAAAATTTGCAAAAAGTTCATTTCTTCAGAAATTTTTTTCAGCTCTCTGGTTAATTCTCCCATGATTCCAATGAGACAAATGTGAACCATTTTGTTATTAACTTTTAGGTCAGTACAGCTCTGTTCATTTCCTTCAGTCTCTTCTATCTATTCAGATTGGATGATTTTTATTTATGTGTCTTTATGTTCACTGATTCTTTCCTCTATCTTCTGTATTCTGCTCTTGGGCCCATCTTGTGAGTTTTTTATGAGAAGTTTAATTTATTATATTTTTACATTTTGTTCTTCTTTATGTCTTCTGTTTCTTTGCTGAAACTTTTATTTTTACATTTGTTTCAAAAATGTTTGTATCTGTTGTTAGGGCCATTTTTCTGATAACTGCTTTAAGATTCTTGACAGATAATTCCAGGATCTTTGACATATTAGTAATGGTACCTGCTGATTGATCTCTTCTCAAGTGAGTTGAGATTTTATATAGCAAGTAATTTTGGATTGTATTCTGACTTATTTTGAGTACTGTGTATGAGACTCTTGTTCTTGTTTAAATATTCTGTTCTAGGAGGCAGTCAGCTCATCGGCATATATGATGTAGCTGATTTTTAAAAAGTGACAGCTTTATTGAGTTATAAATTATAGCCATAATATTCATACATACCATAATACCATTTTAGAGTATATGATTCATTTGGTCTTTACTATGTTCAAAGAGTGGTGCAGCCATGAGCACTCTCTAGTTTTAGAACTTTTTCATCACCCTGTAAGGAAACCCACACCCATTTGTAGGTACTCTCCATTTTCTTACCCACCAATTCCATTAATTTAGGCAGCTGCTAATCTACTTTCTCTATGAGATTGCTTCTTATGGACATTTCACATAAGTGGAATCATGTAATCCTATGATCTTTTGTCCCTGACTTCTCTTGCTTAGCATGTTGTCAAATTTCATTATAATCGGTATTCCACATTTGTTTTCCTGTTTATCAGCTGGTGGACATTTGGGTTATTTCTATCCTTTGGCTGCTATGAATAATGCTGCCTATGAATTTTTGTGTACATGTTTTGGACACGTTTTTAATTTCTTTTGGGTGTATCCTAGGAGTGTGCTGGCTGTTCATTGTGCTGAGATTCGAAGACCCATTCAGTTACAATTTAGTTGGCTTTGGCAGTGCTGTTCTCATCTGCCTTGCTTGTCTACCACCCAGAGACCATTCTGAAACACAGATGGCATTCCATACCATAGTTCAGTTCTGTAAGTTTTTGCTGTGTTGATTCTTGATAGTTTCACACACATGTGAACCTGTATGTGGGAATGTTCAGGACTTCATACCAGATGTAAAGAATCCCGTTTCACCTTTCTTATCTTGTCATTTCTTTCCATTCTCTAGGTAGGCGGATGTGTGTATTAGTTTCTCAGTTTTGTCTGACTCTTAACGACCTCATGGATTGTAGCTTGCCAGGCTTCTGTCCATGGAATTCTCCAGGCAAGAACACTGGAGTGGTTTGCCATGCCCTTGGTGCTAAACTCTGCTTTCATTTGCTTAGTGCAGGGCAGAGATGGTCCACCCCGCAGTCTCTGTAGCTGCTGCACCCTCAGGGGTGAGAGGCAATAGTGTTGCCTCTCTGCTGCCATTTGCTTAGAACAGGCGGGATGGTTGAAGTGACTCTACCCCGATTTACCCCCTCCCCGACCCCCCATGAGGAGGGAGAGATACCATTTTCCCCCATAGGATGTGGGGAATATAAGCATTTTAAAAATAAAACATTAAAAAAATAAAGCCACTGTGTAAATTAGGAACTTCTAAGTTGATTCTCTGTCTCTTATAAAAAATAGAAGATTAAGAGCATTTTTCACATTTTTGATGTATTAAGTTTTATGCCAGGCTTCATTTGTAATTTTATGACACTATAATTATGCTAATAATGATTTTTTTCTAGAAAATAGAATTTATTATTCCAGCTATCTCATGTAAGACTAGTATTAATGGCATTGAAACTAGCATTTCCCGAGTTAAATTTTTGATATTATGTGGTGAGAAAAGCTTTTTACATGTATTGCCGTTTTCATTGGTGATAAAAATCCTGTTATTCTCATTTTACAATTGCAGTTGAGAATGAAAAACCTGAAGCAGTTATTTATGCAAAGTCTGATAGCTACTAAATTGATAGCTGCATTGCCAAACAGGTCTTTTTAGGTCTTTTTCCATAGCAAGCCATCTTCTACTCTTCAATATAAAGTTTCTCCTTAGATATAAATTTCTAATCTTCTGGATTTCTAGGTAGCATAGGGGTTCTTAGGATCATGAGTTTTGGCACCAAACTGACACAGATTTGAGATCTGTTTCTGCCATTGTGCCGTGAATGTTGCATGGATTTACTTTGTTGCTTTATTGAACATTTGTTAAGTTTTATGTCATTTATAGTTTTTAAAACAATCTCGTGAAATAAGTGTTATTACTCTAATTATTTTACACACAAAGAGACTGTGGCTTAGGGAGTTTGCGTGACATATCCAGCAGGTGGCCAGTGCTGAGATTCTTGTAGCTCTTCTGACATTTTTCATGTTTCTTCTAGTTTCTTAGTCGTGTCTATTCCTGAGTGAAAAGAGAATATTCTACAGAGTTCTTACATGTCCTTTATGAAATTAATATGAATGAGTGCATTTTACAGCACACAGAGATACCGAAACAAATGTTTAAGCTCATTAAATAATTCTCCATGATATAGCAGTATTTCATGTGTCTCTAAGCTTGTGATTATTTGAATGTGTATTATAACAAGACTTTTCATCTCAGGTTCCTGGATGGCCCGTGATGGTTGGTGAATCCTCTGGTTTCTATGTTGTTGTTCAGTCGCTCAGTCGCTTCCAGCTCTTTGTGACCCCATGGACTGCAGTACGGGCTTCCCTGTCCCGCACCGTCTCCTGGAGCTTGCTCAAACTCATGTCCATTGAGTCGGTGATGCCACCCAACCATCTTGTCCTCTGTCGTCCCCTTCTCCTCCTGACTTCAATCTTTCCCAGCATCAGGGTCTTTTACAATGAGTTGGCTCTTTGCATCAGGTGGCCAGAGTATTGGAACTTCAGACTCAGCATCAGTCCCTCCAGTGAATATTCAGGATTGATTTCCTTTAGGATTGACTGGTTTGATTTCCTTGCAGTCCAAGTTATTTTCAAGATCTTATCTTCTCCAACACCGCAGTTCAAAAGCATCAATTCTTTGGTGCTTGGCCTTCTTTATGGTCCAGCTCTCACATCCATACATGGCTACTGGAAAAACCGTAGCTTTGCCTAGACAGACCTCTGTCGGCAAAAGGAATGTCTCTGCTTTTTAGTATGCTGTCTAGGTTGGTCATAGCTTTTCTTCCAAGGAACAAGTGCCTTTTTTAATTTCATGGCTGCAGTCACTATCTGTGGTGATTTTGGAGCTCTAAGAAAATAAAGTCTGTCACTGTTTCCATTGTTTCCCCCTCTATTTGCCATGAAGTGATGGGACTGGATGCCATGATCTTAGTGTTTTTGAAAGTTGAGTGTTAAGCCAGGTTTTTCACTTTCACCTTCAGCAAGAGGCTCTTTAGTTCATCTTAGCTTTCTACCATAAGGGTGGTGTCATCTGCATATCTGAGATTATTGATACTTCTCCCAGGGCTCTTCCCAACCCAGGGATCAAACCCAGGTCTCCTGCATTGCAGGCGGATTCTTTACTGTCTGAGCCACCAGGGAAGCCCAAGTATCCTTCTCCAGGGGATCCTTCCGACCCAGAATTGAACCTGGTCTCCTGCATTGCAGGCGGATTCATTACCAGCTGAGCTACCAGGGAAGCCCTCAGATTTGTATATAAAATATTATTTGTATGAATTTTTCTAAGCAGGAGGTAATAGCTTTTACAAGATTCTCAAAAATGATCTCAGATCTCAAAATGGTAAGAATCATTGTATTGTAGGAAAGGAAGTATAATAATGGTCACTGTGTGTGTACAATTAAAAATAGTTTTTGACAGATGGAATCATTTATCAAAAAAAACTATCAAAAGTAGTTTTTTAAATTTATTTTTTCAAAAAAGTTTAGGAAGATTATACAATGAGGATAAAAATTTTTCCTATTATAGATTGAATTACAGTGTTCAATATTTGTATTACCCGAATATCTATATTACATGTAGATACATATAGATACAATGAATCTCTCTCTCTCTATAGATATATATATGTGGTATAGGTA
>NW_017216258.1:0-13314 GCF_001704415.2 Capra hircus
AGGGCTGTCCCACGTGCCACCGTGGTGTGAGTCGATCCTCGCTTGAAAGTCGAGGCAGTGCAGGGAAAACAGGTTTCCCTGGAATGGACTGAGACATCTGGGGGACTCTGGGAATGGTGGCACGACCCTGGAGTTCCTCTCGCCTTTCCTGTGGAGAGCGCCTCCTCTTGAGATGCGACGGGAACGCCGGAATTCTTTCCCGACCACGGGAAAGGATCCCTCCTCTCGAGCTAGGAGGCGGAAAACGGGGCTCCTCTGGATGTGGGCGGGACTCTCCTGCTCCTCTCGAGTGGAGACGGTATGTCGGGGAACTTCTTGAGTTGCAGCAAGGGTGTGAAGGACCCTTTGGAAGTTCCAGATGTTAGGTGTGATTAGCCTGAGACGCCTCAGCGGAAATGGGCCTCATCTCGCCTGGAGGGGAGAACCTCCTGGATTTTCTCGAGTTGCGGCAGGTGCTCTCGACTTACGACGGGGACCTCAGGGACCCGCTCTGGTGGCCTCAGGAAAGGCCAGTCCCCATGCGAGTTGCTCGGGACCTCTCGGGATTCCTCTCTCGTGGATGCCACTGCCTAAGACCTTGTGTGGAGTCGGTGCCGGAACCTGAGGATTCCTCTCCATTGTTGACATGGATCTTGGGGTACTTCTGGTCTCCCCAGGGGAGTCAGTCCTCGTCTCGACTGGGGCCTGCACGTGCGATTTCCTCTCGAGCTGTAGCAGCAGTGTCACGCTTCCCTTCGCTTGGATCAAGGGATCTGTGGCTTTCCCTGGGCTTTCCCTCGAGGCTTTCCCACGGGGCTTTCCCACGAGTCTTTCCCACAGGTCTGTCCACGTGCCACCGTGGTGTGAGTCGATCCTTGGCTTGTAAGTCGAGGCAGTGCAGGGAAAACAGGTTTCCCTGCAGTGGACTGAGACATCTGGGGGACTCTGGGAATGGTGGCACGACCCTGGAGTTCCTCTCGCCTTTCCTTTGGAGAGCGCCTCCTCTTGAGATGCGACGGAAACGCAGGGAATTCTTTCCCGAGCACGCAGGGAAAGGAACCCTCCTCCCGAGCTAGGAGGTGGAAACGGGGCTCCTCTGGATGTGGGCGGGACTCTCGTGCTTTCTCTCGAGTGGAGACTGGTATGTCGGGGAACTTCTTGAGTTGCAGCAAGGGTGTGAAGGACCCTTTGGAAGTTCCAGAGGTTAGGTGTGATTAGCCTCGAGACGGCTCAGCGGAAATGGGACTCATCTCGCCTGGAGGGGAGAACCTCCTGGATTTTCTCGAGTTGCGGCAGGTGCTCTCGACTTACGACGGGGACCTCAGGCACCCGCTTTGGTGGCCTCAGGATAGGCCAGTCCCCATGCGAGTTGCTCGGGCCTCTCGGGATTCCTCTCCCCTCGATGCCGGGGCCTAAGATCTTGTGTGGAGTGGGTGCCGTAACCTGAGGATTCCTCTCCAGTGGTGACATGGATCTTGGGGTACTTCTGGAGTCTCCCCAGGGGAGTCAGTCCTCGTCTCGAGTGGGGGCATGCACGTGCTCTTTCCTCCAAGCTCTAGCAGCAGTGTCACGCTTCCCTTCGCGTGGATCAAGGGATCTGTGGCTTTCCCTCGAGGCTTTCCACGAGGCTTTCCCACGTGGCTTTGCCACAGGGCTGTCCCACGTGCCACCGTGGTGTGAGTCGATCCTCAGCTTGAAAGTCGAGGCAGTGCAGGGAAAACAGGTTTCCCTGGAATGGACTGAGACATCTGGGGGACTCTGGGAATGGTGGCACGACCCTGGAATTCCTCTCGCCTCTCCTGTGTTGAGCGCCTCCTCTTGAAATGCGACAGGAAAGCCACGAATTCTTTCCCGATCACGCAGGGAAAGGATCCCTCCTCTCGAGATAGGAGGCGGACTCGGGGCCTCCTCTGGATGTGGGCAGAACTCTGGTGCTTCCTCTCGAGTGGAGACGGGTATGTCGGGGAACTTCTTGAGTTGCAGCAAGGGTGTGAAGGACCCTTGGAAGTTCCAGAGGTTAGGTGTGATTAGCCTCGAGAAGCCTCAGCGGAAATGGGCCTCATCTCGCCTGGAGGGGAGAACCTCCTGGATTTTGTCGAGTTGCTGCAGGTGCTCTCGACTTACGACGGGGACCTCAGGGACCCGCTCTAGTGGCCTCAGGAAAGGCCAGTCCCCATGCGAGTTGCTAGGGCGCCTCTAGGGATTCCACTCCTGTCGATGGCGGGGCCTAAGATCTTGTGTGGAGTCGGTGCCGTAACCTGAGCATTCCTCTCCAGTGCCTACATGGATCTTGGGGTACTTCTGGAGTCTCCCCAGGGGAGTCAGACCTCGTCTCGAGTGGGGGCATGCACGTGCGCTTTCCTCCCGAGCTGTAGCAGCAGTGTCACCCTTCCCTTCGAGTGGATCAAGGGATCTGTGGCTTACCCTCGAGGCTTTCCCACGAGGCTTTCCCACGAGGCTTTCCCACAGGGCTGTCCCAGGTGCCACCGTGGTGTGACTCGATCCTCGGCTTTGAAAGTCGACGCAGTGCAGGGAAAACAGTTTTCCCTGGAATGGACTGAGACATCTGGGGGACTCTGGGAATGGTGGCATGACCCTTGAGTTCTTCTCGCCTTTCCTGTGGAGAGCGCCTCCTCTTGAGATGCGACCGAACTCTGGGAATTCTTTCCCAACCACGCAGGGAAAGGATCCCTCCTCTCGAGCTAGGAGGCAGAAACGGGGCTCCTCTGGATGTGGGCAGAACTCTCGTGTTTCCTCTCGAGTGTAGACGGGTATGTCGGGGAACTTCTTGAGTTGCAGCAAGGGTGTGAAGGACCCTTTGGAAGTTCCAGAGGTTAGGTATGATTAGCCTCGAGACACCTCAGCGGAAATGGGCCTCATCTCGCCTGGAGGGGAGAACCTCCTGGATTTTCTCGAATTGCGGCAGGTGCTCTCGACTTATGACGGGGACCTCAGGGACCCGCTCTGGTGGCCTCAGGAAAGGCCAGTCCCCATGCGAGTAGCTCCGGGGCCTCTCGGGATTCCTCTCCCATGGATGCCGTGGCCTAAGACCTTGTGTGGAGTTCTTGCCGGAACCTGAGGATTCCTCTCCAGTGCCGACAGGAATCTTGGGGTACTTCTGGAGTCTTCCGAGGGGCGTTAGTTCTCGTCTCGAGTGGGGGCATGCACGTGCGCTTTCCTCCCGAGCTGTAGCAGCAGTGTCACGCTTCCCTTCGCGTGGATCAAGGGATCTGTGACTTTCCCTCGAGGCTTTCCACGAGGCTTTCCCTCGAGGCTTTCCCACAGGGCTATCTCAAGTGCCACTGTGGTGTCAGTCGATCCTCGGCTTGAAATTCGAGGAATTGCAGGGAAAAAAGTTTTCCGGGGAATGGACTGAGACACCTGGGGTACTCTGGGAATGGTGGCACGTCCCTGGAGTTCCTCTCGCCTTTCTTGTGGAAAGCACCTCCTCTTGAGATGTGTCGGGATGGCCGGGAAATCTTTCCCGACCTCGCAGGAAACGGATCCCTCCTCTCGAGCTATGAGGCGGAAACGGGGCTCCTCTGGATGTGGGTGGGACTATCGTGCTTCCTCTCGAGTGGTGACGGCTATGTCGGGGAACTTCTTGAGTTGCAGCAAGGGTGGGAAGGACCCTTTGGAAGTTTAGAGGTTAGGTGTGATTAGCCTGGTGACGCCTCAGAGGAAATGGGCCTCAACTCGCCTGGAGGGGAGAACTTCCTGGATTTTGCGAGTAGCGGCAGGAGCTTTCGACGTACGTCGGGGACCTCAGGGACCCGCTCTGGTAGCCTCAGGAAAGGCCAGTCCCCATGCGAATTATTGGGGAGCCTGTCTGGATTCCTCTCTCGTCGATGCTGGGCCTAAGTCCTTGTGTGCAGTCGGTGCCGCAAACTGAGGATTCCTCTCCAGTGCTGACATGGATCTTGGGGTACTTCTGGAGTTTCCCCAGGGGAGTCAGTCCTCGTCTCAAGTGGAGAAATGCACGTGCGCTTTGCTCCCGAGCTGTAGCAGCAGTGTCATGCTTCCCTTCGCGTGGATCAAGGGATCTGTGGCTTTCCCTGGAGTCTTTCCCATGAGGCTTTCCCACAGGGCTATTCCACTTGCCACCATGGTGTGAGTCGATATTCGGCGTGAAAGTCGAACCAGTGCAGGGAAAACAGGAACCTCCTTCCCCACAGTAGGGGATACACTGTCCCCTTGGGCGGGTATCTCCAGGGCACTCACGCTGGGGGGTTGCCCGCGGACGTGCGGCCTCAGGCTCCACGTGAGAAAAGCCCCAAATGGCATTAGCTGCCAGTCCAGACGCTGGCCCCTCAGGTCTCTGGCCGGAGCCTTGGGCTCCAGGCAACTCAAAGCCCTCAGCGGTGGCACTCTGGGACTGCTGTAGGGAAAGGATGCCAAGAGCCCACGGAGGAGTTGGGGAGGGGGCATGGGGGAAACGGAGGCGAGGACAGCGAGGCATCTAGGTGGAGGCGCTGGAGAGAGCGTCTGGTGTCCCGGAATGCCTCGGAGGAGCCAGCGGGGGACAGTCGAGGACCAGGGACCTGTGGAATGTGAAAAGGCGGGAAATCCCAGAGCAAGGCAGGCTGGGAAAGGGGGCGTTGGTGGCCAATTCAAAGGGACCTAGGGGCGTTTCCTGGGTGGTGAGTTCCCTTGGCACTGCTGAGGGCCCCTGATTGATCCACTCGGGGTTGAACCCACCCCCCGCTGCGAGGGAGGGCCACAAACCAAAGCCCCCGAACTGGCCCGCCCACCCCAACGGGGATCTTGGCGGTCCAGGGCACAGCCGTTCCCGGGAAAAGCCCACTCGCTCCACGGGACTCCGTCCAGGGTCTCTGCTTGGAAAGAGGCCGGGGCGGCCCCCTCCATCTACCCACCCAAACCCTATTGACGTCAATGGTGGCGGAGACGCCTCCCGTTCTCCAGAGTCCTGAGCTGCTGGGTCCCCGCCCACTCGGCCAGCAGTCTGCAGCGTGCCCGTGTGCCTCTCCCACCATGGCTTCGTCCGGCTCCTCCAGCACCTCAAGCGGTACGTTTGCCTCGGTCCCTTTGGTCGGATCACATCTCAGTGGATTTGCGGGTGGCCTGGGCAAGGCTCTCGGCCAATGTGTTGACCCCCTCCCACCGAGAACGGCTGGGACCCATCAGCCAGGCCCGGGGTTCCGAGGCGTCAGGTGTGCCCAATTCGGAGGGCGTGGCATCGTTCGTTCATCTTGCTCCTTTGGCACACACATGGCTTCTCCGTTCTCTTTTCTGGGAAGACAGTGTTGTTTCAGGGGGCGTGCTGCGGGGGCGGGGGCCGGGGTTGGGGGTGGTGGGAGCGGGTGCTTTGCTGGGATGAGGCCCTTTATCCTCACATCTTCATGTGGGAATGGGAGTCGGGGAGCTCGGTGGCCTTGCTGCCTTCAGTGGCTTCCTCTGCACAGGGGACTAGTGGCTTCTGCCTTTTGTCAGGCGTTACGGGGTTTGGGCTTCGCTTTGGTGGCCTTGGCCTTTGCCTTGGGCCTGGGCCTTGGCCTTGCCCTTGGCGTTGCCGTTGCCCTTGCCTTGGTCTTGGGCTTGGCCTTGCCCTGCCCTTGAACTTGAACTTGACCTTGACCTTGAACTTGACCTTGACCTTGACTACTTGACCTTGACCTTGAACTTGAACTTGAACTTGACCTTGAACTTGACCTTGAACTTGAACTTGACCCTTGACCTTGAACTTGACTTTGAACTTGAACTTGACCTTGAACTTGAACTTGATCTTGACCTTGACATTGAACTTGAACTTGACCTTGAACTTCAACTTGAACTTGAACTTGACCTTGAACTTGACCTTGACCTTGAACTTGAACTTGAATTTGAACTTCAACTTGAACTTGTCCTTGACCTTGAACTTCAACTTGAACTTGAACTTGACCTTGAACTTGACCTTGACCTTGACCTTGAACTTCACTTTGAACTTGAACTTGAGCTTGACCTTGAACTTGAACTTGACCCTGAACTTGACCTTGACCTTGAACTTGAAGTTGACCTTGAACTTGAACTTAAACTTCAACTTGATCTTGAGCTTGAACTTGAACTTGAACTTGACCTTGACCTTGACCTTGACCTTGACTTGACCTTGACCTTGACCAACAACGGGAGACCTCGAGATTTGCTCAGAGCACCGGAGGTCCAGAAGCAGGGCCCTGTATCTCCCCTTCCCTTTGTGATCATTGCAAAGACATTCCTAGCTGATAGCGGGAGTGCCCCTGAAGAAGCAAGCAGTGGGAGTGTGTTTGACACGACTGTGTGCCTTCCTGGCCTCAGCTCCACAAGGGGCCTTTCCTCTCGAAGTAGGCCCCATGTCCCCTTGGGGAGGGTGTCATGCCTCTTTTCTCCTCACTGCCAAAGGGTGGAGCCAAGCTCGCTCTGTCAGAGGTACAAAAACAGCAATTGAATGGATTTTCAAGCTCTTGCCTAGGCTGCACCCTTTCAGGGCCCACTTTACTGAAACAGGTGCTCTGTGGCCCCTGGTTGGGTATGCAGGTTCACAAACAGGGTGAGATCCTGTCCAAGCCAAGAATTTTCCTGAAAGACCTAGGCTCACTAGAGCTCTCCTCCAGAGCAAAGGGGATAGAGGAGATGTATGGAGGAGTCTTTGCCTTTGCCTGTGAGTGTGGGGCTACTCCCTACGGCCCCAAGCTCAGGGATAACTGCCTCTAAGAAAGGAATGGCAAGAAGCGCTATTCTTGGAGGTTGGGACAGGGAGTTCGCAGCATGTGGGGAAAGAAAGACTTCTTCGGGGAAGAAGAGGCAACCACCGGGGGTGTGTTTGCAAGCCTCTATTTGGAAGGAACAGGTTTGCTTATACAACTCAAGACCTCCAGATCTGCTCCGAGGACTGAAGTTCCAGAGACAGGGCCATGTATCTCCCCTTCCTTTGAGATCCTTGCAAAGACATTCCTAGCAGATCGTGGGAGTGCCATGAAGAAGCAAGCAGCGGGAGTGTGCTTGACATCACTGGCTGCCTACCTGGGCTCAGCTCCTCAAGGGGCCTTTCTCTCCTGGTAGGCCCTATGTCCCCTTTGGGAGAGGGTGGTGCCCTCTTCCCTCCACACTGCCAAAGGGTGGAGGTGGAGCAAACTCGTTCTCTCCGAGGTAAAAAAAAAAAAAGACAAATTGGATGGATTTTTAAGCTCTTGCTATGCTGCACCCCTCCAGGACCCACTCGAGCAAAACAGGTGCCTGTGGCCCCTAGGTCGGGTATGCAGGTTCACACACTGGGTGGGATCCCGTCAAAGCCAAGAATTTTCCTGACAGACCTAGGCTCACTAGAGCTCTCCTCCAGAGGAAAGGGGACAGAAAAGACGTGTGTGTGGAGGTGGCTCTGCCTTTCCAGGTCCCAATCTCAGGGATAACTGCCCCTAAGAAAGGAACTGCTGCTGCTGCTGCTGCTAAGTTGCTTCAGTCGTGTTCGACTCTGTGCGACGCCATAGACGGTAGCCCACTAGGCTTCCCCGTCCCTGGGATTCTCCAGGCCAAGAACAGTAAGTGGGTTGCCATTGCCTTCTCCAATGCATGAAAGTGAAAATGAAAGTGCAGTCGCTCAGTCGTGTCCGACCCTCAGCGACCCCACGGACTGCAGCCTACCAGGCTTCTCCGTCCATAGGATTTTCTGAAAGGAACTGCAAGAAGCGCTTTTCCAGGAGGCTGGGAAAGGGAGTTCGCAGGATGTGGGGAAAGAGAGCCTCCTTCGGGGAAGAATAGGCGGCCACTTGTGTTGCAAACCTCTATTTGGAAGGAACAGGTTAGCTTATACAAAGGGAGACCTCCAGATCTGCTCAGAGGACCAAAGTTGCAGAGGCAGGTCGGTGTATTTTCCCTTCACTTTGCGATCCTTGCAAAGACATTCCTTGCTGATAGATGATTCAGCAAGGGCCTTTGAGACTGTTGTTTTCTTTCCTAGGTTCA
Organism: Capra hircus; assembly: GCF_001704415.2. NCBI lineage: Eukaryota > Metazoa > Chordata > Mammalia > Artiodactyla > Bovidae > Capra > Capra hircus. The sequence goes on from NW_017216258.1 coordinate 7,915, forward strand.
AAGATTCCTTCAGTTCCTAATATAGATATCCTAGAAATTATCTGACATCCGTGAAAATCTGATATGTCCTGGTCAAATGCTGTCAGTTATAATTCCAGTTATCATATTAAAGCATTTCAAGTCGCAGCAGTGACCAGATTACATTGTCAATTTCTATTTAATCAGGTTTTAACCATGTCCTCTATGGTTTCACACTGATGCCTTTGCAGAAATACTGCTACTTCAAGATATATGGAATATACTTTTTTTAAGCTTACCGATAATTGGTTTGTTTGTTTGTTTGTCTTCTGGTAAGCTGGTACCAGATGGAATTTAGGCTCCTCTCTAGGTTAAGAGAACAAAGTTTTCTTAGAATGCAATTTTTGATAACAGACTATGGATTTCTTTACCTTTCATTGATTTATAATTGTTTTCATCATCTGTTTTTTTACTTCGGTAAAGTAAATAAGCCTTATTTAAGATTTTGGTACATGTAGGATGGACTAAGCTTTCCCCACTCTTGCAAGTTCCCTTAACCCTTTAGATTCTTCTCGTGGGACCAAGATCTCACTTTCCTCCAGAGGGACAATCCAAGCTTTTTATTAGTTGATCTGCCCCTGACATCAGAGTCCATTTGAGCACGAGTTGGCCTATAATTTAGGCATGAAACTATGACTACATAAAGAAAAGGTGACTTTATGATTCAGGGATGGCCATGATATGCCTTGCACTTCAGAGAAAATGGGTTAAAATGATTTTTTTTTCTTCAAAACTGCACAGCCAGTTCTTTCAGCATATGCAATTGAAAACATCTAGTCATTAGGTCAGTTTTCATTCCAATCCCAAAGAAAGGCAATGACAAAGAATATTCAAGCTGCTGCACAATTGCACTCATCTCACACACTAGTAAAGTAATGCTCAAAATTCTCCAAGTTCACATGAACTGTGAACTTCCAAATGTTCAAGAGGGATTTAAAACATGCAGAGAAACCAGAGATCAAACTGCCAACATCCACTGGATCATTGAAAAAGCAAGAGAGTTCCAGAAAAAAAGACATCTATTTCTGCTTTATTGACTATGCCAAAGCCTTTGACTGTGTGGATCACAATAAACTGGGAAAAATTCTGAAAGAGATGGGAATACCAGACCACCTGACCTGTCTCTTGAGAAACCTGTATGCAGGTCAGGAAGAAACAGTTCGAACTGGACATGGAACAACAGACTGGTTCTAAATAGGAAAAGGAATATGTCAAGGCAGTGTATTGTCACCCTGCTTATTTAACTTATATGCAGAGTACATCATGAGAAACACTGGGCTGGAGGAAGCACACGCTGGAATCCAGATTGCCGGGAGAAATATCAAGAATCTCAGATATGCAGATGACACCACCCTTATGGCAGAAAGTGAAGAAGAACTAAAGAGTCTCCTGATGAAAGTGAAAGAGGAGAGTGAAAAAGTTAGCTTAAAGCTCAGCATTCAGAAAACTAAAATCATTGCATCCAGTCTCATCACTTCATGGCAAATAGATGGGAAAACATTGGAAACAGCAGCAGACTATTTTGGGGGGCTTGGAAATCACTGCAGGTGATGTCTGCCTCCATGAACTTAAAACGTATTTATGACTTGGAAGAAAAGTGATGACCAAACTAGACAGCATATTAAAAAGCCGAGACGTTGCTTTGCCAACAAAGATCCATCCAGTCAAGGCTATGGTTTTTCCATATGTCATGGATGGATATGAAAGATGTACTATAAAGAAAGTGACAGCTGAAAATTGGATGCTTTTGAACTGTGGTGTTGGAGAAGATGCTTGTAGGTCGCTTAGACTACAAGGAGACGCAACCACTCCATCCTAAAGGAAATCAGGTCTGAATATACATTGGAAGGACTAATACTGAACCTGAAAGTCCAATACTTTGGCCACTTGATGTGAAGAGCTGACTCACTTGGAAGTTGCTTTGATTTGCCTGTGAGTGTGGGAGCCCTCCCTGGGCAAAGGGCCTCAGGGGTCATTGCCACTTGAATCACGACCTCCAAGCAAGCGCATTCCAGCTGTGTGACATTCAGGAAGCAGGAGACTGGGAAAACTATCTTCCTTAGAGGAAGGAAAGTCATCCACAGAGAGTGTGTTTTCAGGCCTCTCTTTGCAGCAAGTGTTTTGCTTCTCAGACATCAGAGCTGCAGGCTTGCTCTGAGGGCCTCAATTGCAGAGTCAGGGCTGTGTGTCTCACTGCACTTTCCAAGCATTGCAGACACATTCCTAGGTTGGAGCAGTGCTTCCCATGAGAAAGAAGCCTCGGGAGTGTGTCTGAGCGGGCTGAGTGCCATGCTAGGGTCACCTAGTCGAGGGCACCTTGCACATCCAATGGGCCCCAGGCGAGTAGCTATGGACCGGCCCTTCGGTTGAGACATCCCAAAGCAGGGAACAAAGCTAGCTCTGTCAGAAGGAGGAAAACAGCAATGGGATGGATTTTCAAGCAGTTGCTAAGTCACACCACGTTAGGGCTCCCCGGGAAAGAAATGCGAATTTTGGCCTCTAGGCCCAGTATCCAGATGTGTGCACAGGATATTTTCCCCACAGGATTCAAGAATGTTCCAGACAGACCTAAGCTCACTAGCTCTCTCCTGCAGAGGAAATGAAATATTGTTGCTGAACCACGAAAAGATGCTGGGATTCTTGGCTTATGGAGGAGAAGAATTCAATCCAGGGCCCAAGACGAGGCTTGATTGCTCAGAGCTTTTGTGCAATAGAGTTTTATTAAAGGAGAAAGGAGATAGAGAAAGCTTCTGACAGAGACATCACAAGGGGCAGAAAGCGTACCCCCTTGCTAGTGTTAGTAATGGAGTTATATACTCTCCAATAAGTTATGACAACGAACAAAGAATGTCTGGAGGTTGTAAAGACTCACTAGACCTACTCCCATAATTGACATTTTAAGATAACAGGATTAGCCAGAAGGTTTTTTCCAGAGACCGTCCTCAAGAAGGATGCATGATTGTTATATAATCCTAAGGAATGTAGAGGGAAAAACAGTTTGTCCTTCCTTCCTCCTTGAGAATTCTAGACCCCTCTCTCCTTGGGGACCCTTGAACTTCTTAGAAACCTGCCTTGGCAATGACTCTCTCAGAAACATGATTGAACAGCCGTTTGGAGCTTCCTTTGACTTTCCCTGGGAGGGAGGGAGCCCTCCCTGAGCACAGGGCCTCAGGGGCCATGGCCAATGAAAAATAATCTCCCAGCAAGTGCTTTTCAGCCCTGTGTGACTCTCAGCCCACAGGAGGCTGAGAAAACTCTCTTCCTTGGAGGAAGGAAAGGCAGCCCAAGAGTGTGTTTTCAGGCCTGTATCTTGCAGCAAGTGTTTGGCTTGTTAGACAGAAGACCTGCAGGCCTGTTCCAACAGACTCAATGCCAGAATCAGGCCTTGTGTCTCCCTGCAGTTTCCTGGCCTTGCAAACACATTCCTAGGTGAGAGCAGTCCTGCCCATGGGGAAGCAGGCTGCGGGAGTGTGTCTGAGGGGGCCAGGTGTCATGCTGGGGTCACCTGGTCGAGGGCACCTTGCACCTCCAATGGACCCCAGGCAAGGAGTTGCAGGCCACCACCTTGCTTCTGAAAATCCCCCAAATGGGGAGCAAAGCTCGCTCTGTCAGAGGGAAGAAAACAGCAACAGGATGGATTTTCAAGCAGTTGCTAGGCTGTACTGCGTTAAGGCTCCAAGGAAGGAAAATGCGAATTTTAGCCCCTACGACTGGTATCCAGGTGGGCTCCAGGATGATTTCCCCGCAGGATCCAAAGAACGTTCCAGACAGACCTGGGCTCACTAGCTCCCTCCTGCAGAGGAAACATGAGAGAACAGCTGTTTGGAGGTTGCTTTGACTTCCCCTGGGAGGGTAGGATCCCTCCCTGGGTGCAGGGCCTCAGGGCCATTGCCGCTGAGAAATGCCCTCAAAGCCAGACCTTTCCAGCCTTGTATGACTCAGCACGGAGGAGACTGGAAAAGCTCTCTTCCTTGGAGGAAGGAAAGGCAGCCCCAGAGAGTGTGTTTTCACACCTGTATCTTGCAGCAAGTGTTTGGCGTCTCAGACGTCAGACCTCCAGGCCTGCTCCAACGGCCTCAGTTCCAGAGTCAGGGCCGTGTGTCTCCCTGCATTTTCTGAGCCTTGGGAACACATTCCTAGGTCAGAACAGTCCTGCCCATGGGGAAGGAGGCTGCGGGAGTGTGTCTGAGGGGGTCGGGTGCCATGCTGGGGTCCAATAGACCCGGTACCTCCAATAGACCCAGGACAACAGCGGTGGGGCTCCCCCTGGCTTCCAAATGCCAAAGCGAGAAGCAAAGCTAGCTCTATCAGAAGGAAGAAAAGAGCAATCGGATGGATGTTCAGGCTGTTGCTGGTCCGCACCACTTCAGGGTCCCCCCGAGAGGAACAGGCGCCCCTGTGGCCCTAGGTCCGATATGCAGGTTAACCACACAGGGTGTGTCCCATAGGAGCCAAGAATTTTCCTGAGAGACCTAGGCTCACTAGAGCTCTCCTACAGGGCAAAAGGGGTAGAACAGACTGTGGATGTGACTCTGCCTTTCCAGCGAGCATGGGGCCTCCCTACGGCCCCGGGCTCCAGGGAAAATTGTCCCTGAAAAATGACCTCCAAGAAGCGCTTTTCCAGCAGGCCTGGGATGCAGAGTTCACAGGATGCGGGGAAAGTGATCGTCCTTCAGGGAAGAAGAGGCAGCCACCAGTGTGTGTTTGCAAGCCTGTATTTGGAAGAAACTGGTTAAGCTCCTTCAAGGGGAGACCTCCAGGTCTGCTCAGAGGACCGAAATTCCAGAGGCAGCACCATGCATCTCCCCTGTCCTTTCTGAGCCTTGGAAAGACATGCCTAGCTTATAGCGGTATTGCTCATGAAGAAGCAGGATGCAGGAATGTGTCAGACATGACTGGGTGCCTTCCTGGGTTCAGCTCCGTGAGGGGCCTTTCCACTCAAAGTAGGTCCCATGCCTCCTTGGGGAGGAAGTGGGGCCCGCTTGCCTCCAAATTGCCAAAGGCTGGAACAAAGCTAGTTCTATCAGAGGTAAGAAAAGAGCAATTGGATGGATGTGGAAGCTGTTGCTGGGCCGCACTGCTTCAGGCCCCCACCCCTCCGCCCCCGAGAGAAACAGGCGCCCTGTGGCCCCTAGGTCCTGGATGCAGTTTCACACATAGAATGTGTCCCCATAGGAGCCAAGAATTTTCCTGACAGACCTAGGCTCACTAGAGCTCTCCTACAGAGCAAAGGGGGATGGGACAGATGTGTGGCTGTGGCTCTGCCTTTCCCTGGGAGTGTGGAGCCGCTCCCTATGGCCCGGGCTCCAGGGGAAGTTGCCCCTGAATAATGACCTCCAAGAAGCGCTTTTCCAACTGGCTGAGACGTGGAGTTCTCAGGAT